>NW_024533702.1:0-34137 GCF_016097555.1 Gigantopelta aegis | reverse complement strand
AAACCGGGTGAATTTTTATTTTTCAGAGAGAGACGATAGGTTATATAGCCGCAAGCACCCCAAACTAGTCCTGTTAAAATAGCTTCTGGTTTGTCCAACATGTCCTTTAACCATAATTCGTAGCTTACCTTTGCACACTATTGGATTCCGTCACCAAACTCTATGGCATTGTCTCCCCCGTGTTGAGTGGTTTTTTTTAAAACCCTTATCAGTCAAAATGTTTTTGAAGAATAAATACTTGTACCTCTGAATACACACCAAGAGAGTACTATTAGAGGCATAAAACCATTTGTGTCAGTGTGACTATCATATATCCTGTTGCGTTAGCCGCCAATCCGTATTGCTATACACCTTGCTCGACTATGCCGTCTTCTTCATTAGGCTAACTCAGACAGGATATGCAAATTGTAAGTGCTTCTTGGCGTTATATCCTTGAATAAGAGTAATTTTGGTTTTGGTTTAAGGCAGGATGTGTAGGATGACTACTCGTGAATGACATTGAAGCTAATCCTATTTGTTGATAACCGTCATATATCCGTCAAAAACTGTCCCACATAGCTCACTATTGTACTGGACTTTCCCTTGTTCTTCCATAATGTATCGAGATATGTTTTCCCCGACATAACCGGACCAACCCATTGCCATCCTCAGATAACCTTTTGGACAAAAGAATATCATCCTACCTAAAAAATAACAATAATATATCAATTAATTTTGTTAGTGGTCCTTAATCTATTTTTCATTACTTGCATTCAATACAACTTTAATTTAAATATGAGGCCTACATTTTTGGTAGATAAACTCCCAGCCATACCCATTTTCCCCCAGGAGAGGCTGACTTTGTATGTAACAACTGGGTACACCATATGTGTAACTATAATCAAGTGTAATTGTAAGAAAGACTTTGGCTGGGCTCACTACAACTTAGGGCCTGCGTTCAATGTTGTGTTTTTTTCCCAAGATCAGGATACAGAAGTTTTGGCCTCAAGTTTCACATACTAATTGTAGACCGGGTTGCTTGATATGATCAGGCAAGGACTATGCTTGTTTCCAATTAGGAAGAAGCAGCTGTGTGCTCTTCGCCATTCAAACTTGACCACAGTCCTGTTCAGGTTCGTGCCTGAGAATACTTAACAGATTCAATGGCTTTCTCATTAACGGTCAGAGGATTCTACTGCCGTTTTCCAGAGACAAAAGAAAAGCCCGCATTTTTTAGGGCTCAAATGACGGCGTATACTCATACCCTTTCAGAAGTTTTTGCTGAAGATTCCTCATTTCCAAATGCCCTCAACTCCAGGGGAAAGAACTACACCCATGGAGTTTTGTTTGTGGTGCCTGCATCCACACGTTTTTATAATCACCTTCTTTGAAAATACGTAATCAAACTTTTCAAAGCGATTACGCGACTCCATTCCAGCGTGTGATTACGTTAGTTTTCCACTTTATATGACCCTGATCGATTTTCAATTCCATTTGAAGGCCAGTAATTTTGTCCATTGGAACCGCTCTTGTATATTCCCACCCAGTAATCAGTTAGTATCAGGAGTCTGTCAAGATGCAATGCATATTTTTGGGTATAATATAGGTAACTATAATATGCAATAGAGCTCAAGGTTTTCATAAACGTTGTTGTGCTATAGGTTCTCTTGCAGTTTCAAAGTTTATCTGTCACGGTCATCAGCTCAGATTTCCTGGCTTATGCATTGCTTCATTCAGGCCTTGAAAGAATTCCCAGCTTGTCCTGGTCATTTAGTTGTCTCCAACCAGAGATTAAGGTTTTGTATCTTGTCTGCAACAGACAGCTGTGTCAAAATTAACATCTGTTGAATGGCACAGGGGGAGAGAAAATCATCATCTTCTTCATAAATGTTTTTCAGGGAAGATGGGGTACAGACTTGGCACTGGCACTTTGTGTAGCGCGATTCCCACACATTCAAATTGAGTTTGGTCGCAGAAAAGTGCCATGTTGATTGGCAAGGATATGGTACAATATTACAGCCTATTTATAATGCTCAGTCTGGGGTGGAGCTTTTACAGAATGTTATTGTATATGTTCAACCCACGTCCGTGTAATAATGCTTGTTTCAACTGCAATAGAAGTGGTAAATTTCCGATTGCTTCATCGGTCTGCAAACAGACTGTCTATTGACCATATATCTAATATATATATATATATATATATTATATCTATATCACTGTACAAATGCGTTGTTTAACAGGTACCATTGTAAATACGTAGAAAAGTATTTTGATGCAATAAAGTAAACATCATGTACTTTTTTTATTCTTACTGAACCGAACTACAATCATAGTACATTGTTACCAATCTAGTCACTTATGAATTAATGTCCAGACTTTAATGTATTTTGTAGGGATGAAGTAATGAAGAGCGTCCAAGTCTCAAATACACTAAAGTTATTAGTATGGGACTAGAACAAAGGTGTCCCTCATATAGAGGTTGTATATATAATCCCTAAAGTTTCCTCAATATAGAGGGTGGCCTTAATTCATATTGTCTTTATAAAAGATTCTATTTATCATATTTAGGCTCCATTTAGTACTGATAATGGTTTTCATCTTTAGTCCAGATAGGAATATACTTGTGCTATATGTGGTGTTCAAGCAGTTAAGTCCATCAATATATTTGTTATATTAAATTAATTATATTCATACCCGAAGCTCTGTAATCCACCTCAATGTCACCTAATGAAGGATATGCAGGTAAGTTAAGTATTAAGTATATATATTACATTCTTTATAGTTTTTAAATGTTTTGATTATTCTCCCTGTTGCTACTGGAGTATATAAAAGTATAAAAGAACTGTCTTCCCACATTTGTCTCTCAACAGTCACAGTATAATATATTGAGGGCAGAAAGAATAGATCCTTATATATAATTGTACAATTATAGTGGTAAGAAAGTATAGATTGCTAAATTGTTGTTTAGTTTGTGTATGTAATGCTCTGTAATGTGTGTAATTTTTCAAAAGGAACCACTTCTAGTCAAACAAATACATTGTGGCCTATTTGTGAAAAGGACCATTGTAAAAGCCTATACTTGTTTGAATAGTTGTCCATATACAGTAAATGTATGTATACAAAAACTGTTTTATTGAGATTTTTTAGCAGTGTCCCTTTTCACAAATCAGCTCTCACACACATATATATAAATATTATTTTATTTATATGATATATTGTAATGTATTATAACATCTAATATATGTATTATACATTGTTTATATCCCATTTAATAACAATTAAAATTGGATATTAGTGACATTAATTATATACTTCATTTTAGTTCTAAATTTTTGATCTACATCAACTCTGTATACTAGAAGGACAAGTACATTATATATATTTTTATTATTATACGAGAACTCTATATTATAGCTGGGCAGATACAATATATTGCTGTCATTCTACTGATAAAGATGGACCTCCTTTAGATGTTCAGTCTACTAGCTTACTGTAAGCAGGTTTAAAAAATGGTTAGTTAACTTAGCTATTATATATGTTTTTATCTTGACATTGGGCTTGGTTTATTTGATTGATCTAATAATAGGGGCATACTCTATTTCATTTAGTACAGTACATAATATAAAACATTTGGATACCTGACATTTTGGAAGAGGTTGTTAATAACACTAAGTATTAGTAATAGGACTAAACAAGTGTCCAATATAGAGGGTGTCCTTCATAGGAGGTTCCACATTATTACATGATATGTTTAATTTTTTAGAAAGCTACCAACTGTTACTATTGACTCAGAAAGTCCAGTAGTTTCCATGGTAACACAAAGTCCACTACATCGTGGTTCACTACCTGTATCAATTTCGTTTGCCATTCATCATAAATTGGGTGTGGTTACTTAGTAGCTATGGTATGATAATGTCCTACAGATGTCTAGTCTCCTTGATCCTACAAGAGGTGAGATGTCATTATGTTCTGGTTAATGAGTATTGTTGTCACTGATAATATTTTAGCTGGAGTATATAAAACTAGGTAACCCCACCCACTGACACACCCTTTACATTGCACTGGCTTTCAAAGGTTTTTATTCTTTAACTTGTGAATTTAGTTTTATAATAATGTATTATTAAACAACATCATAACTATCTAGTGTAGTCTATTATAGATCTGGTTTAATTACTAGTATTAGAACTATTTCATTATTTTGTTAATATTATTATTATTAATTATCTCTATTATATTAGGGGCATAGCATAAATTATGAGGAAATATAGAGAAATGTATTAAGATAATCAAAGAAAAGAAACATGACAAGCTCTCAGTAAACTAATTACAACAACAATTAATATAATTAACTATCATTTTTATTATACCAGTATGTATGAGCATTGACTGTACTTTAAAATAGTATCTAACACAGACAGTAATATTAGTATTAATATTTTGTACCTATAATACAATGTGAGATTATAGTCTATATGACCAGCTCTTTTTATTGAGAGGAACATTTCTCTCTATGTAAAAGGTGTTTGTCATATTAGCTAAGGCCAGAACTATATCATTTATTATGATTTTATATTTATATCCAATATGTATTATAATGAAGTCAAACAGAGGGATGACCTCTGTTATTGAGGTATTCTCATTTACCAACTGGTAGGTGGAACACAACCCCAACCAATCATAGGGGAGGAAGCTCAAAAAATTGGGGGGGTGGGGGGGGGGGGGGGGGGGGGCTGAACATATTTGTACACTTGCATTATAATTAAACATTTTAAATGAGAATGAATATACACCAAAATATTTTCTTTGTTCATCATTTCTTTTCAAACAAATGCCTTGGCAAGTTCTTGCAGGTACACATGTCAGTTAAGTTCTTGTATGACACGTGCAGTAACAAAAGAGTTATTGACGCCTTTTTCGGTCATCTAGTTGATCGCAGGTAGGTGCATGCACATCTCAGTGTTGAAATAGATCTCTCAGATGTTTGCTGAAAGTTATGGGTATTAGTTAAAAATAAGCTAACATTTCATGTAGAAAAAAATGATTTATAGGTTTCTTTAGAGTTTAGTTAGCTTCGCACACTGTTCGCTATGTTGTAAATACATTTATCAGTGGGTGGTACTTCCTTGTACTAATCACATCTTGGAGAAGTAACAGCTAGCCTTTGTAGACATAAAAGTCAAATTACCGTTAAAGCACGAAGTTTTTAATGCAGACTACTGCCATAATCATCTCCATCAGCTGCATTGATATCAAACCTTCCAATGCAAGCACAGGTGGGAGTAGATCCTTTTAATCACATCGGTTTTCTATTTTCTAATCAGTAAGTCAAAAATTTGGATTTACTGATGACGAAATAGTCTCTACTGTTGAATTGTATTGATGTTGTGGGCTTCCCTTCCTCCACATCAACCTAGCTGGAGCTTTCTATATCGTGGAAGCTGGGGTAGGCCTATTTTCAAGTTCTTGGCAGTTTCAACAGTTTTGAGCAAATAACTGGTCAAAATTTGTTTTTGAGTTCGATGTGTTGACAAAAGGACTTGCTAGATTTACTGCAGATAGTGCTTCCTGAAGAGATGTGTTCTTTCCTTTCAAGGTTTCGATGAATGTTTCTGAAGCCCCAAAAACTAAATGCCCAATCTGAAGCACAAACAGTGTTTGAAACTTTTCTACGATGCTAGCAATACACCTGCCTTTTTAAGCCGTATTCATCTTTGGGTATTGTGAGGATTAATTTCCTCAAGGGTTTCCATTAAGAGAGAGTAATCTTTTAATATAGCTCTCTATGCTCCTTTCTTGCAGTCCATCTGGTGGGACAAAGAGGTTTTATGCTTACTCTAGTGGATTCCTGGCTGGCAAGCTTTTCATAGAACGATTGACCATTTCGGCGAAAATTTTTATAAGTTTTGCAATTTCTCTTACGGTATCTAATGCATTCCTAATGAAACGAAAATTGTTTCGCCCAGCCTCTTGAAGACAGAGGTTCAAACACTGGGCGAAACAGTGAACGGAAAGAGCAGCAGGTACCTCACAGCAGGTACCTCCTTTTTTGATTGACCAGCTTCATTCTCTGTTACTAAAACAGATATCGTAGATGCAAAGGACTGTGCTACAGCTCCTATTGATTAATGAGCCTAGATATTCGGGTTACCATAGCAACGGTTGTCATAGGTACAAGGTGGTTAATAATAATAACTTACTTAGCATTTCTTGCAGTTAGTTTTAATCTTGGCTTTTTTTTTTTTTTCATTTAATAAATGGACAATGGAATGATGGATAGACAGATGGTTACATGATGAACATACATTAATGAACACATTATCTTACAGGAGCTTATTTTCTTCATAACGTCCTTTTAAAGCCAACTCTAAACCTCAGATTAATGACTGTAAACAATATGTTTGATCTGTTCTACTATTTCTAGTTCTATAAAGTTAAAAATAAAAAACATTATTTATTATAAATACAGATATATAAACTAGACAATGTGACTGACTCTAAAATGGGGTCCTTTGCACAAATATTCAACAAACATTTAAATATAAACAGTATAAGCAGTTGCTACAAAAAAATAGGAAGTCTACAAATTTTTGTATGAAGGGATTTTACTTCCTACAAAATTAGTAAAAATTACTGTTTAAGAATACGCATGTAGCAATATTTATATGTTCCTGATTTTCCACCCTTACCAACAGCTGTTGCCTTCTTTCCGTCATATATTGTGACCATTCTGTACAAGTGAGGTATCTAAATGAAAGAGAGAGAAAACGAATTTAGAATAGAACTATCTAGCTACTTTAGACCTGTTCATCTTTGTCTATTTAAACTTAGAAATTGTCTTTTAACAATTCTTGACACTGGGACAATTGAAAAGGGGTTAAAAATGTAAGACCCGCCTACTTTAATGAAGATGTCACAGAGGTATTTGATGACTACTGGATTTTACATCAATGGTCCAGCTCAAAAAACTCAATGCCAGGGACCAACATTAGTAAATGGTTGATCTTTACAAATACATCTCCTTAAGTCTGGGAGACAATAAGTCAGGACTGTTGTATCTAGTGAACTGGGAGCTCCTGCGCCTAAAGGTTTGACAATGAAGTATTCATATATTCCGTATGCTTAAGAGGTGCCGTCTTTTAACTGATTGGTTGGTTTTGAACTGGATTGGCTCCAAATTGAGCCAAAACTTTCTTCTATCTTCATATACTTTACCTTTGTGCCGATGACAGAAAACACCACAAACAATGAGTTCTTATCCCTTTTGAAATAGCATCAACTGAACAGAAGTTTCTTACAGGAAAGCCAAGCAGTTACTGGACTTGTCTCTTTTAGACCAATGTCAACATAAGGTCAGTAATAACGTGTTATAGATAGATGGTGCAGTGGTTTGGTTAGTTAGTTAGCAGTATTGGGTACAAAACTAATATGATGGGAGACTGGTCAGTTTACTATTAGAATATATTTTTTTAGGTTATTCAAGCTCTATGTAAGTCTTGTAATGAAATGAGTAAAGAAGAATTGACAAAGATGAGTGTTCACTTATTGAACTGCCCTTGCCAGTCTGAGGCTGAAAGATGTGAAGTGTTCCCTTGTACTAGTGATATGGTACGTGTGAGCAATGAGAACAATGGAAGATCTCTCTCTTCTCTCTCTCTTTAGACTGTAGCAGAGTGTACAGGACCCATGGACACTCACATGTGAGAATGCTTATCATATCATAGCAATAGAGCTAGATCAGTGTGTTATGCTAATCAGCAACAACAATTTCATCAAACAGAAGTCCCTGTTAACCAACTCTCAGTGAGAGCTCAACATTATAACAAATCAAAGCAATGGAAGTTCTAGCATCAAATCATGAGCAGGTACAGTAATCTTTAAAATAATGGACTTCTCATAAATGACACTTTATATTAAGGACATTCTATATTAGGACACTTGTTCTAATATTGAGGTTATTTAAAAATAGAGTAAGTTCCTGAATATATAAGTGGCTGGCCTAATCAAGTTATAAAAGGCTTTAGTGTTGTCTGTGGCTGTCATAGTTGGACACTTCAATTATATTGTCCTAATTACAGGGATATCCTCATTTCAGAGGTTTATTAATACTACAAAGGACACTGCATGTACCTCATGTTGTTAAAAGTGAGGTTCCATAATATAGGCCCCTATAATCATTTTATTAACGATATTGACAAAATATTTCATTAATATAATTCATTTATTAATTATTAGGTGACTAGGGCAAGCAGTAGTACGGTCATTTCAAACCAACCAATACAGTTAGGCTTTATTCCTCTATACCAAAACTCAGACTATCTCTCCTGTCCCCAACATTGACTACACATAACAGTCAGGAGATATCTGACAATAAGGTATAGATGATCTTTACAAAAATATTACATCTAATGAGGCTACATTCCAAAGTTCCCACCCCCTTCAACACCTATCCCCACGTCTACTCTTATCCCTCATAAAGACCACACGCCCAATATTACCTCTTCTAGTTTACTAGGTAACCAAAAGTGTGCTGCAATGACTTGTAATGGTCTGCCTTGTCACCTCAATGCTAATGTAAATTTGCCTTATTGTCATCATCATGGAAGAAATAATTTTTAAAATCAACTCCACATTGTATAATTAGAAACATTGTGTTATCAGTATTAGAGGTTAAAAACTAATTTCTCTGAAATACTGATATAATATGTATATATGTACATTATTGAGAATTAGAACTTAGTTTTTGTAAAAATTATATTTATTCTTATCACATTGGTGACAAATCCTACTACTGTCCAGACTGTACTGGTACATTTTGTCTAGAAGATAACCTTTAGACATGTTCTGTGTATCATCAAGTCAAACCGTCTGTCTTACCACCAGTAGCAACCAGTTGAGTACAACATCATTTGGCCACACCCAATTCCATTGACCATAAACTGCACTCTTGTACCACAAATGCCTAACACTGTCTGTACTTTAAAATGTATCATTTAATGAAATTCCAATTAAAACTGTTTTATTGCCAAACTTTACATTTTTATATTTACCATAAATAGAATTGTATATTTGCCATTTAGACATATTACAGCATTACATGTGAATCTATTTCTACTAGTATATATCATCAAGTAGTAACACTTAATATACAGAGAGAAAGATCTTTGAGTTGGAAGGTGACAGTGATTATACAGTCACTCTGATCTGCATGGATCTCATCAAGTTTGTAGATATCTTGTGAGGGTATTGAACTTGTAAACATACAACAAACCAGTTAAATGGCGAATAAACATTTATTTTAATGATTAAAAGCAAGAATTAAAAATAACGCTGAAACAGAAATAAAATTTCGATAGGTGAAGAGTCCAATCAAAGGTCTCCAGAGTACCATTACTAGATCATTAGCACGCGACTAGCGAGGAACAGCAAACGTGTGATATATCATTATGGCGGAAAATATAACAGCAGCACACGCATACAGCAAAACGCTTACACAAGAACAGCAAAACACTTTAATTATTAAAAAAGATTTTTAATTAAATAATTTAGCTAATTAATTAATTTGCTAAAAATATTAATGATAATATGATCTAAAGAATTGTTAAAATTAGTAAGATACATTGATAAGAATTCAATGATTGTAGTTGTTTAGTAAATATAAAAAAATTAATTCTGTTTTCAAAGTTATATTAAATCTACAATGTCAATGTCATTTCAAAGTTGGTGATTAGAGAATCAAGTTAAAATATAACTAAAAATTAAGATAATTGACTTTTGACAAATTTTAGTGAAAATGTTTTTTTTTGAGAAGTTCAATATAATAGATTTAAAACAATATACTAACAAACTATAAAAAAAACATGAAAAAAAAATACAATAAAAAAGAAAATAAAAAATAAACAGTTTTAGTAGTTGAAAGGTCCCAAGAGTCCAGTCACTCCACAAGTAGAGAACATAGAGAAAGAAAGAGAGTGTTAGTTGTAAAAACTGGATTGCTAAAGAATGAATGAAATGGATGGAGAGATAGCTCACCTTCTTCAACAGTGCTGCTCCTGCAAGGAAAGAAAAAAGTAGTTATTAACTGAACTGGTGAAGACAATGAATGGATAGAGAATGAAGAGAGACAGAAGAAGTGAAAAGGGCCATCAACACACACACACACACAGCACACACACACGCACCCTAGAAGATCAGAGCTCCTCCCCGCCACCTGTCGGCCTAGGATATTAAAAAAAAATTTTTTTAGGCCGCCAGGCGGCAGGGAGGAGATAATTTTTAGGGATTGTATGAGTGTGTGTATAATGTATGGGCTGAATAGCCCAAAATAAATTTAAAAAAATAAAAAGAAGAGGAAAGAAGGCTTGAAGGAAGACAGAAGAGACCAGGCAGGAGAGCGACTCATCTTTTACATCCAGAGAACGTCAGAGAAGAACAGTCAAGAACATCAGAGAGGAGCAGTCAGAACATCAAGAACAGAAGAAAGTCAAGAACATCAGAGAATCAGAAAGAACAGTCACGAACACCAGAGAAAAACAGTTGAGTCCTGTAGGAACGAAGAGAGAGAAAAAATTTATTTTAAAATTCAAAAAATCAATTGACAAAAATTAAAAAATAAAAAGTTTGAGAACAAAAGAAAAACAGATAAAGATGACATAACTAAAATAAAAAAGATGATCCAGTGACGAGAGTTGATCAACGATGAGACGAGTTGATCCAACGAAGTACGAGATGATCCAACGATGAGGCGAATCGTAGAGAACATAGAGGAAGAAAGAGAGAGTTATTTGTAACAACTGCAGAATAGAAGTGAGATGGATGGATGGAGAGATAACTCACCTTATAATAAAGGCATGCAAAATGGAGTACTTTTATAATATCAAGAAATCTCGTCATGCTACAAATTGACAACCACTCAACACAGACTTGTGACAAATTTGGCGGGAAAGAATTACACGCGTGATCAACATTAATTGATTTTTTAATTGATTTGATTAACAAATAATTAAAATCTTTAAGTATTTTTAACATTCTACAAGTTGTTAGAAAGAAATATAGTTTAAAGCAATGCCTATATACAATAAAAGGTATAATATGTTCTATTAGAAACTTCCAAACTAGACAGTTTAGCAGTCTGAGCTTTTTCTATAACAATATATGTATATGTGTGTATATATTATGAATTAGTGAAACTAGTATAGATATGAAGGAGACAGCTGTCATAGTGTAGCCCACTAGCTACATGAACCAGATCTGTCAGTGTTAGCTTTGAAAATATTCTGTATTTTAAAATAGATCAGTTTTTTAAATGCATGAATCATCTTGTAAGAGTATTAGAGACATACAACACTTTAATCTTTACTAGTAACAGTTTTAGATAATTCTTTCACTATTACTAGCTACCTAGCTCAGGCTTGTTGAAGTTGTTAAGGGTAGAATTACTGGTTTCATAGAATACATGTAAGTACATGTACACAAACATACGATTCTAATAATAAGTATTACTTATCACTCCCTTTATTGCTACTAATATATTTAGAGCACTGAAATTCTATATTTCAGAAAAAATATTACACTACAATAATTCAAATGGTCTTCTGTCAATATACCTAATCTTGTTCTTTATAGTATTATCATATAATGTATATCAGTATTTAGCACATGAAGTTGTTAGTGTTCTACATCAGTACTGCATTCTTTGTTCAATGACTTTCATCAGTTGACTATTTCAACTTCCTTCATTCTACAATGCATTCTGTAACTCTCTTACTTCTTTCTCTAACATGAATGGTCTTAGTTTATCCTCAGTATTTCAGCTATCATTTCTCTCTGGTTTTCTATAACTGTCTACTCTTTGTAGCTATAGAAAGACGCAGTCTGAAAAGTCTATACCACTTATAGAACTCAGTCTAAAGTATGTATATGCAAATGGACAGTCCCAGTCTACATTGACCTAGTCTACAATGACCCAGTCTACATTGACCCAATCTACATTGAATCAGTCAACATTGACCCAGTCTACATTGAACTAGTCTACATTGACTCAGTCTACATTGACTCAGTTTACATTGACCCAGTCTTGAATGACCCACTCTACATTGACCTAGTCTACAAAGACCCAGTCTACATTGACAAAGTTACTTGTAAAATATATTCACTAACTAGTAATCTCACTTGATTGTGTTTGACCACATCTGCACATGACTAGTTTAAAATTTAAAACAAAGACATTAATATCACATACATAATGGAATACATTAACATTACCTTTGTTCTCTAGTTTAAGTCTCTAAATTTCACAGTATAGTTCTTTGAGAGTATCACTATGTTAGGTTCTATGATTGTGAAACTAATATAGAGTAAAAATCAATGTTATATTTACAATGACATATAAATATGGCATTGTCTAGAGTGCTGGTAATAGAATGTCATACTTTATTGTGAAATTAATATCATACTCCAGACCCTAAACCTTAAACATTGGAACCTAAATGTATTAATTTCACATTAAAGTATGGCATTCCATTACTGGCACTTAAACACACACATGTAACTATTAATACTGTATAGGACCTATACTATACCCAGTAATAATTATTATATATACATAATTCACTTATTAATGGCTACAGTTGGTTACATGTAATGATATACATGTACATGTACATACAGTGTATTAGTCTTCTATTTACCAGCTTCATTCTTCCAATTGATTAATGAGCCTAGAGATAGGGTTACCATAGCAATGGTTGTCATAATAACAAGGTGGTTGATTAATAATAGCATTTCTTGCAGTTAGTTTAATTTGGGTTTTTTTTTTTTTTCATTTGAATAAATGGACAATGGAATGATGGATAGACAGACGGTTACATGATGGACATACACACATGAACACACTATCTTACAGGAGCTTATTTTCTTCATAAGGTACATTTAAAGCAACTCTAGCCTCAGGATTAATGACTTGTAAACAATATGTTGGATCTGTTCTAACTCTGTCTAGTTCTATAAAATTAAAAATAAAAACATTATATTTATTATAAACACAGATATAATAATACTAGACAATGTGACTGAGTCTAAAATGGGGTCTCCTTTGCACAAAATATTCAACAAACATTTGAGTATAAGCAGTTGGTACAAAAAATAGGAAGTCTACAAAATTTGGTATGAAAGGATTTTTCTTCCTACATAACAAATTTTTGTAAAATTACTGTTTAAGATGACATGTAGCAGATATTTATATGGTCTGATTTTCCACCCTTACCAACAGCTGTTGCCTTCTTTCCGTCATACATTGTGGACCATTCTGTACAAGTGAGGTATCTAAATGAAAGAGAGAGAAAGGGAATTTAAAATAGGAACATAATCTAATTACTTTCAGACCTGTTCATCTTTGTATTAAACTTATAAATTGTCTTTTAACACTGCTTCTTACCATATTGACTCTGGGACAATTAAAAAGGGGTTAAAAAAGTAAGACCAGCCTACTTTAATGAAGATCTCACAAAGGTATTTGATGATTACGGATTTACATCAATGGTCCAGCTCACTTCAATGCCAGGGGACTAACATTAGGCAAATGGTTGATCTTCAAACGCATCTCCTGTAGGTCTGGGAGATAATAAGATTATAAGTCAGACTGTGGTATCTGGTGAACTGGGGAGCTACTGCTGCTAAAGTGTTGACAATGAAAGTCAACTCAAATTCTTCAGACTCAAACATTAAAGTGATATGTGTGTATAACAGTAGAAGATAGAGAGAAGGTGGAATGAAACAATGCCAGGGGACCAACATTATGCAAATGGTTGATCTTCAAACGCATCTCTTGTAGGTCTGGGAGATAATAAGATTATAAGTCAGACTTTGGTATCTGGTGAACTGGGAGCTACTGCCGCTAAAGTGTTGACAAATGTGTGTATACTACAGCAGAAGATAGAGATGAAGGTGGAATGAAATTAATCCAAAATTTAAAGAGTAATTACATTATTCTATGAAGACCAAAGCTTTGTGTATTCATAATATTCCATATACTTAAGGGGTGCCATCTTTTACTGATTGGTTGGTTTTGAACTGCTGGCTCCAAATTTGAGTGTAAAAAAGCAGAAAATGAAAACTTTCTTCTATCATCATATAACTTTACCCTTGTGGCCATTTAGCAATGACTCTGATAATGATGACGATACAACTAACAAGAAAACACCACCAAACAATGGAGTTCTTGTCCCTATAGGAAATAGCATCAACTGAACAGAAGTTCTTACAGGAAGCCAAGCAGTTACTGGACTTGTCTCTTTTAGACCAACGTCAACATAAGGTCAGTAATAATGTGTTATAGGTAGATGGTGCAGTGGTTTAGTTAGTTAGTTAGCAGTATTGGGTACAAGATGATGGGAGACTAGTCAGTTACTATTAGAATATATTTTTTTCAGGTTACTCAAGCTCTACATAAGTCTTGTAATGAAATGAGTAAAGAAGAATTGGCAAAGATGAGTGTCCACTTATTGAACTGCCCTGCCAGTCTAAGGCTGAAGGATGTGAAGTGTTCCCTTGTACTAGTGATATGGTACATGAGCAATGAAAACAATGGAACATCTCTCTCTCTCTCTTTAGACTGTAACAGCGTGTACAGGACCCATGGATGCTCACATGTGGAATACTTATCATATCATTAGCAATAGAGCTAGATCAGTGTGTTATGCTAATCAGCAACAACAATTTCAATATCAAACAGAAGTCGCTGTTAACTAACTCTCAGTGGGAGCTCAACATTACAACAAATCAAAGTAATGGAAGTTCTAGCATCAAATCATGAGCAGGTACAGTAACCATTAAAATAATGGACTTCTCATAAATGACACTTTATAGTAAGGACATTCTATATTAGGACACTTGTTCTAGTCCCATATTAATACTTTAGTATATTATATAACCTCTATATTGAGGACACTTGTTCTAGTCCCATAGTAATACTTTTGAGGACACTTGTCTATCGTTTTATACGCAACCTCTATATTGGTTTTAGTGTTCTTTTTTGTTATCCCATGAGTACATGTGTTCCTCTTTGTCCTCCAAGGGAGACAACCATATGTGTCATTCTGTGTGTCCTCTGAGAGAGAAAACCACACATGTCCTTTGTGGTTTTAGAGATGAATCCATTGTGTGGCTCTCTCTCGTTCAAATGTATCACTTGTTCTCTAAGAGGAATGCATTTGTTCACTTTGTTCTTTAGAAAAGACACATCTTATATTTAAATACTCTCTATTTATTTTATTAACTCTATTTCCTATACAGATAATAGTACTAACGATCTATTAATACTTCTAACTGAAATAAGTGGGCAATATGAAGATACAATATCAAATCTTAAGACTATCAATGATACTGTAGCACATGTTCTCTCTTTATTGGACACTATGAACAATGTTGTTAGTGTGCAACTTGGCTGGGTTATGGAGAAAGTAGGTGGAGCTCAGGATGGTCTTCGTATACTGACAACTACAGCTAGCCATTTTCTTTTCTTGTTGATATCGTGTCTAATAAAGCACTTTTAAAGCACCTTTGTCTAGACTAGCTCTACTAGTGTTAGTGTTGGGGAATTTGTTAACTGAACTAAAGTTCATTATGGTTTTAATCTGGTCCAGTTAGCTGGAATACTATTAACTATTACTATTACTAGGTAAGTACTGGTATAATATAATATTGAGGTTATTTAAAATAGAGTAAGTTCTTGAATATATAAGTGTTTGGCCTAATCAAGTTATAAAAGGCTTTAGTGTTGTCTGTGGCTGTCATAGTTGGACACTGGAAATTATATTGTCCTAATTACAGGGATATCCTCATTTCAGAGGTTTATTAATACTACAAAGGACACTGCATGTACCTCATGTTGTTAATAGTGATGTTCCATAATATAGGCCCCTATAATCATTTTATTAATGATAATGACAAAACATTTCATTAATATAATTCATTTATCAATTATTAGGTGACTAGGGCAAGCAGTGGTATGGTCATTTCAAACCAACCAATACAATTAGGCCTTTATCCCTCTCTACCAAACCTCAGACTATCTCTCTTGTCCCAACATTGAACACACATAACAGTCAGGAGATATCTGATGATGAGGTAGATGATCTTTACAAAATATTACATCTAATGAGGCTACATTCCAAAGTTCCCACCCCCTTCAACACCCATTCCCACGTCGGTTTTCATAGCCATTTCGTCTAATCCCATTTCGTCTAACAAACACAATTGTCCCATTTCGTCTAAAAAGTTTTAATTGATTTAAAAAAATGATTTAAATAACAGTAATTACACAGATACCCCAGCGGCTATACGCCCTAAGAAGTTCTTGTAATGTATAATCTCTGCTTCCAATCATTGCAGGAGACTAGCAGATCATGAACATCCGTGACTGCTCTTCCAGGACACTTCTTGATATATCTGCCCCTCTGCTGTTCTTGCGATTGAGTGTGTACCTATAAGCCTGGTGTATAAGTGATCTAGCTCCTCTTGTTGTTGTAACAAAATCTCCATTGATTCAATATGTTGTATGTATGAAATAGCTCCTCTTAAAGTACTCTACCAATCAAGACATCAAAACCTTTACACTATTAGTTCTTTGGGAATTAGAATTCCATCACCTTTACTGACCTTTATTCAGTTATCTTAGACTTTTACACTATTAGATATTATTAGACGGAATGGGACAATTATACACTTTTTTAGACGAAATGGGATTAGACGAAACTTTACAACTGGCATGACACCCCCACGTCTACTCTTACCCCTCATAAAGACCACACGGCCCAATAGTACCTCTTCTAGTTTCCTAGGTAACCAAAAGTGTGCTGCAATGACTTGTAATGGTCTACCTTGTCGCCTCAATGCTAATGTAAATTTGCCTTATTGTCATCATCATGGAAGAAATAATTTTTTAAAAATCAACTCCATATTGTATAATTAGAAACATTGTGTTATCAGTATTAGAGGTTAAAAACTAATTTCTCTGAAAACTGATATAATATGTATATGTACATAATGAGAATTAGAACTTAGTTTTTTGTAAAAATTGTTTGTAACTATATATTTATAGTTTTACTTGCTGGCAATGTTTCTTTCCATCCACATAACATGTCAGCCACAACATGTAGTCTGTCTTGTCCCCATATTGGACGACTACCATTGACTTGAAATGTTTAGGACACCACATGCTCCTTCTTACTTAGCTCTTGAAAGAGAAGAGAGAAGAATTAATTGACTCACATTTTGTCTATATGTTCTTTGCATATGCGTGTCTCTTGTCTCTCTTCTTTAATATCCATCTCCTCTGTCACTATGGTTACTGTTGACATGGTACTTACTTCTTTGTGTTAGCTGTTAGTTGATCCTTTATAGATTATGTGTTTGCCTTCTCTATCAATTCAGTACTAGGAAATCCATGAGATATCAGAACTCTTAACACCTAAAAAGATAAGCAACAAGGTTTGTAAGTAAAGTCTAAATTTTATAGTAAGTATTTAAAATTTATAAAATTTTTTTACCTCAGGATCACCAATATTCTTATTCTTTTCCCATGCTGCTCGATCTTAAAAAAGTAATGTTGTTATCTTATACTTAAGGCCTAAGGAACTTACATAATATCTTTTTATCAGTTTAGGAGAATCTATATTGGACAGATACTTTGGGACCTTGGGCTTAGTACAGCGGTGTCCTTGGTATAATACCAGGACTTGAACAAGTGTCCTAAATATAGAGGGTGTCCTTTATGTAGATTCCTCTCGCTGCTCATAATGGTGATGAGTCCTAACCCTTATGCCTTCAATGACAATTCTTACTTTTGCTGCAGCCATTTCATCCATTGCAGAGCCATCTTTTCTTTGAGGAGCATCTACAACTTTATATAACCACCTACATAGGAATGTCTCCATCACTTCAGTCCTCACACTTGACATTACTTAACATCAAGTCCTATCAAGTACCTAAGCTACCATGCTACAAACTGCCTCCCTTACTTACCCAGCAGTACTGGTGTCCAATGTACTTTACCTCCAGCTCTGGAACAGCAACCTCAACTATATGACTAGCCATATAGGCAAAAGGACAGACTATATCATAATAAAGTCATTTTTACTTGTTAGTAAGTGGGTGGGGCTGACAGCTACCACGTGGAGTGATTAGATGGAGCTAGATTTTAGGTAAAATGTGTATATAACATTAGAATAACCTCTTTCTTTAAGGTTGTTGTTTTCTGATAACTTCCTAATAGGACTACGGTTAGTGTATTAGGTCTGATAAAACATTTGTACATATGACCCTTATGATCAGGGTCTCAGAGAAGATAGGCGGAGAATAGATCAAGCTATATAGGACAGCCACAATTAATAGAGGTATTGTTATACTTAGAAGAATGCATATATGGTTGTATAATACACTAAAGTATTAGTATGGGACTAGAACAAGTGTCCTCAATATAGAGGGTAGCCTATAGTATGGGACATATTGTCTTTATAGAGAGATTCTATTATATCATATTTTAGGCTCCATTAGTACTGATAATGGTTCATCTTTAGTCAAGATAGGTAATACTTGTGCTATATGTGGTGTTCAAGCAGTTAAGTCAATTATTCTCCTGTTGCTACTGGATATAAAGTAATAAAAGAAAATGTCTTCCACATTTGTCTCTCAAACAGTGCAGGATATAATATTGAGGTAGAAAGAATAGATCATTATAATTATACAATATAGTGGAAATCTTGTAAGAAAGTAATAGATTCCTAAATTGTTTTACTTGATGTATATATGTGTGTAATGCTCTATACATGTTTTGTAATGGTCTGTAATGTGTGTATGTGACCTGAGTTTCAATAAGGAACCACTTCTGGTCAAACAATACAATTGTGACCTTATTTGTGTGAAAAGGGACCATTGTTTAAAGCATATACTTGTTATGAATAGTTGTCCATATACAGTAAATGTATGTATACAAAACTGTTTATTGAGATGTTTTAGCAGTGGTCCCTTTTCACAAATCAGGTCACACACACACACACATATATAAATATTATATTATTTATTTTATTAATATATGTAATGTATTATAACAGCTAATATAATGTATTTAATACATGTTTTTACCATTTAATAACAATTGAAGTTGATATTAGTGACATTAATTATATACTTCATTTAGTTCTAAATTATTGATCTACATCAACTCTGTATACTAGAAGGACAAGTACATTATATATAATATTTTTATTATTATATGAGAACTCTATATTATAGCTACTATAATTATATTGATGTCATTCTACGGAGTATAGATGGACCTCCTTTAGATGTCTACTAGCTACTGTAGCAGGTTTAAATATTGTTAGTTAACTTAGTTATTATATATGTTTTATTATCTGGAATTGCTTGGATTAATTTGATTGATCTAATAATAGGGCCATACTCTATTCAATTGGGTACAGTACATAATATAACCATTTATACCCGACATTTTGGGAGAGGTTGTATAATACCACTAAAGTATTAGTATAGGACTAGAACAATGTGTCCTCAATATAGAGTGTGTCCTTCATAGGAGGTTCCATATTATTGCATGATGATGGTTTCATTTTTAGTCAAGCTACCAACTGTTACTATTGACTCAGAAATGTCCAGTAGTTTCCATGGTAACACAAAGTCCACTTCATTGTGGTTCACTACCTGTATCAGTCTCATTTGCCATTCATCATAAGTGGGTGTGGTTACATTAGTAGCTATGGTATGATAATGTCCTACAGATGGTCTAGTCTCCTTGATTCTACAGGAGGTGAGATTCATTATGTTCTGGTTTAACGAGTATTGTTGTCACTTATAACAATATTTTAGCTGAACTAGGTAACCACACAGTGCCCTTTTATATTGTACTAGTTTTTAATCTTTGAAGGTTTTTATTCTTTAACTTTTCAAATTTATCGGTATAATAGTTCATAATAATGTATTATTATATAACACATCATAACTATCTAGTGTAGTCTATTATATCTTGTTTAATTACTACTATTAATAAATACATATTTCATTCATTTGTTAATATTATTATTATAATTATCTCTATTATATTAGGGGGCTTAGTTAAAACATCTTATGAAGAGTTTCTTTAATAGAGAAATGTATTAAGATATCAAAGAAACATGGCAACGCTCTCAGTAAATGACTTGACTAAAACAATTAATATAAATTAACTATCAGTTTATATTATACCAGTATATAATGATCAATGTGATATGTCCTTTAAATATATCTAATACCAACTGACAGTATACTTATCCACGCTTGCTATTAATATCATATTGTTGTAACATAACTTGACATGGATAATCCCAATGTGGACTATAGTCCTGATATGACCAGCTCTTTTTTATTGAGAGGAATATTTCTCTCTATGTAATGTTTATTTGTGCATCACAGTATTTAGGCACTAAGTCCTGACTATATGATCATTTATTATATTTATAATAATTTATATCAACATGTATTATAATGTAATGAACTGTATCTTTATAAATCCATGATGGATTGTTTTTAAATGGATGAACTATAAACAATGGGGTGTACGGAAAACAATAATCTAAATAAGGGTGTGGTCTTATTAACACAGGGTAAGTCCTTTTTTCCTGAAGAATTAGAAAACTGGCAAAGTCTGAGATGGCTAATCAGTATGATATGAGTAGTTATTTTATTGTTATGTGTGTGTATGTGTCCCTGTTCTACAGATTATTATGTACCTACAAAGAGGACCAGTCATCCACACAGTATAGTGGGTGACTACCTCTACCTGTGGGGTGGTGCTATAGATGGTCTCCCCTAAGTACATGATATCTCCGAAGTCAAAACAGAGGATGACCTCTGTTATTGAGATATTTCATTTACCAACTGGTAGGTGGAAACACCAACCTACCAATGGAAAACCTCCACTGGGTGTCAGGGGCTATGCCTCTACTGTTATCAGTAACAAGATCTACTATTTTGGAGGCTGTTTCAATCATGACAACTGTCCGTCACAAACAGTGTCAACTCATTAATAGCAGATTCACTTACATGGAATGAACTGTTCCCAACTAATCCAAGTAGGGGTCCAATGATGAAGTCACTCTGTGGTATGATATCTCTTACATTCATAAAGTGGATTATCTACTGGTAGTTGGTGGTATTGGTCCACGTCCTACCTCTCCACAATCTGGTGCTCAGTATAGTGATAAGGGATATATGGGTGATCATGTTCGTACTAATGAACACCACTATTATTGCAGCTATCCAGTGGTAAGAAGATCAGTATATCATGTTATCAATACATTATACATCAAGTACAATTTTATTACTATTGGTATTTCAGGTCAGTGGATAGTACCTATATCAGTGGAGAATGCCCACCTCCTTGTGACAGCTTCACTCTTACCTCATTACCAAATAACAAAGCTCTGTTATTTGGTGGTAGGACTCCTAATGGTTCTATTAACACTGTGTATATTGCTCAGTGTACAAAGACTGCAGTGGTGAGTACAATATGTATTAAGTTAAAGTATTTAGTTACTGTATATAATATTGTGGAGCAATCAAGTTTAAAGTTTGATATTGTTAAATAAACTAAATTTAGAGTATATAATGTTTTTATATTATTATTAGGAACTGTTTTTATTATAAACAAGTGATTCATTGTTTGTTTAATTTTCTTTAATCAACTTAGAGGTTATATTGATAACTGAAACATTCCTTTAGTCAATTATAGTGATACCATATTTCCTAGAATAAATGTAACTCTTGAATTGTAGCCTCCCTTTTTTCTGTAAGTCAACAAAGTTAATGCTGTCATTGAATAAATGCTACAATGGCTGCTCAATAAAATTGTCTCTTTGTTAAGTTGTTCTGTCTAAAAGATAACAACATGTGTTTTATATTTATATTACCTTTTATTTGAAAATAAATAGCTTAATTTGAGAAGTCCCTTAAACAATTGAGTTCACAAAGATATAAATATTTGTTTAAAATTCCTATCAAAGCTTAATCTCTATCATTTACTAACTTATATACAAAGTTGAATGCTATCATTTATCAGAATGTTCATAATCACTTTTAACTTTAGAAACTTTAATGATTCACATTTTAAATACTGCCCTTGATTAGGTAATGTCATCAAATAGTAAATTTCCCTGTTGTTGTTCAATATTGAAATAGATGTCCCAGATCTTATTGAAAAAAAATATATAGTAACTAAATTAAAATCCACATAAACTATAAAATGAGCAATATTCTTAAAACATTTCCCAGTATACATTATTAATGAACTGCTATGTTAATTGTATAATATGTTAACTTGAGTATATTCTACCCAGCACTGGGAAAAGATAAGTGAACCACTTCCCAAATCAGTGGATTGGCCTAAGAATAGATACAGTCCATGCTGCCATTACTATCAATGACCTACATGTGATGATTGTGGATGGAGATGATGGATTGCTCAGTACTATAGCTGACAGCTGGTTATTTCGTATTGATACAAAGACATGGACAAAGGTTAGTTACTAGTTATCATGTGACCTAACTCTAACACAAAGTGTGTTAATGTCTATGATCTACAAGATGAGGGAACATACAAAAGTATGACTATTTCAACTTTGTTTATAGTTTGTAATTCAGTTATTAAAGACTACTGTACATAAGTACTTATGTTCATGTTTTAAAATCTTATAACATGTCAATTCTACCAGTTCATACAAAGTTAGTCTGTTAATAGAGTACATGTATCCTCTGATGTTACATGTATAATGACTGGTTTTGTAGTAATATCATAACATAATTTTTATAATATCATATAGTACACTATATTCCATCTTATAGCTCACTATACCAGAGTCAGTGACTAAGAGATATAGCCACTCCCTCTCAGTATGGAATGTGTCACCTACCACTGTATGGATATTACAATTTGGGGGACTACGATGTCCTTTTGTTAGTTCTAAAATTAATGATACTACAGTGATAGAACTTAGTAAGTACTGTGTATTGATGATAGTATTTGTTATATAGTACAGACACATATTATCAGTATTATCACAGTATGATATAGGAATATTGACACATTAACTGTTATATTACAAAGTAGTCTCATAACTCAATACTATTGTAAACATACTATATCTCTCACTGTAGTATGTAATGATGACCAGTGGACTATAGGAGATGTAATAACTAACCTGATGTCTACTGAAGAATATCTACTTAAGCTACGACAGAAGAGATATAGACGACCTCAACGTTTTGTTAAATCTCTTATATGTCTTCAAGCATCTTTACCACGTCAAGAGTTACAAGGAAAGATGGAGAAGTCCAACGTTTAACACGACAACTAGAAATTACAGACAAAGAGCTACAAGATACCAAACACAAAAAAAGATTGAAATGACAAAAGGTCTTCCAAAGGACCTTCCAACAAAAGTAAGACAGCTACACAAACTACAATTAGAACTTAAAGAGAAACGACAAACTCAAATAACACTCCAATGTGAGCTAAGAGATTGTAATAATAGAGAGAGGTTACTTCAACGACGGCTACAAGATCAAAAGAGAGGGAAAGACAACAGTTACAGGATAGTAAAAAGAGAGAAAGAGTACTGTATCGACAATATGACAATACTGAACAAGATCTTCATAAACAACTCCATGAGTTAACCACTACTCTTCAACAAACACGTCAAGCTAATGCCACTCTTCAAAAACAAGTTCAACAGTTACAAAAGCAGTCTCACTGGATAGTGAGGAGAGAGGAGATTGAGATGACTGACGAGGTTCTTGGGAAAGGAAGTTGGGAGAAGTCAAAGTGGCTAAATTTCGTGGCCTTAGAGTAGCTGCCAAATCTCTTCATGAAATTATCCTGTCACCATATAACATATCAGTTTTTGATATACGTGAAATGGAGATAGCTGCACTAGTACGTCACCCAAATCTCCTTCAGTTCATAGGAGCCACTCAAGTGGGTTACTCCTATAATCCTATCAGAACTAATGCCAACTAGCCTTCGTAAAGAAATTGAGAAATCTCCACTAACACGTTCTCAAATTATCAGGATTGCCCAAGACATATCTGCTGCACTAAACTATCTTCATCTCTGGCAACCACACCCTATACTACATCGTGATGTTAGTAGTCCTAATGTCCTCCTCGAACCATCTGGTAGTGGATTGTGGAAAGCTAAACTCTCTGATTTGGGCTCAGCTAATCTAGTTCAAAGTATCTCAGCTAATAGCGTAGCTCCTGGTAATCCTTTTTATTCTGCACCAGAAGCACCATTTCCAGATCAACATTCTCCAGCAATGGATGTCTTTAGTTTTGGTGTCCTACTTACGGAGATGATCCTACATCAACCTCCTGCTTCTAAAACAGCTGACAAAAATGACTCAATCAGAGACTATCCAGTGGCCAGCTATGAAACGTCTTGTTCAAAGGTGTAGCTCTCGTGAGAGTCAAGGTCGTCCATCTATTGCTCAAGTACTTACTGACCTTGAACATATGTAGTTTAGACACTATACATGTAAGTAGTTCATTTAGTATAATTCTCTTATAATGTATTTAGTATTTTTTTATATTTCTGTTGTGGTAGTATTAGTGTGTGACTAGTTAGTATTGAGTGTATATGTGACATTATGAATATAATTAGTATTACTTATGAATAATTTATTATGTGTGTGACTTTTTTCATTTATTATTAATAATATAATAAGTTGATCTTTATAATTGATCCACCCTCCTATTATGTTAAGATTTTATATGAATTGACTACATTTATAAAGATATCTGTGAACTTGTTGTTATAGTAACTTCAAACAAGATGGTTAATTGTTATATATATTGTAAAATATCTGTTATCTGGACACTGGTTGGTCTAGTTTGACTAGCTAGGGACACCTTCCTTTCATAGGATACAGTACATGCTACAACATTTGATATTGTGACACAGTAAAAATGTCCTTATAATAGAGATGTCCTCAATATAGAGGTTGCATAATACACTAAAGTATTTGTATGGGACTAGAACAAGAGTCCTCAATATAGAGGTTGCATAATACACTAAAGTATTTGTATGGGACTAGAACAAGTGGTCCTCAATATATAGGTTGTATAATACACTAAAGTATTAGTATGGGACTAGAACAAGTCTCCTCAATATAGAGGGTGTCTTTTTTTGATTGGCTCTACATTATTACATGATATGAACTACTAACTGTTACTATTGAGTCAGAAAGTCCAGGTTTTCCATGGCAACACATACTCCACTACATTAGTATGATAATATAACATTATGTAACAACAATATCATATCATACTAACTAGTGTGATCTATTGTAATCTTGTTTTATAACTAGCATTAATACCTATTTCATTCTTTGTTTAGTATCATTATTAATTATTAATAATTATCTCTATTATATTAAGAGTCAGGAACATCCCAGAATATCTAATATCAAATATCTAATCTAAGTTACTTTCCAGTTATCCTTTTTAATTCTAGATGTCTTTAATATCAACAAATGTTAGTTTATAATCCTGCGAAGACAATGTCAGCAAAAACTGCTATACAACATCCTTATTTCAGTGATTTAGACAAGTCAGGTCTACCTGATACAATACAGACTTAATAACATATTATAACAGTAATATTTTATGTATCATTAACTATATACTCTATTAACATACACTAATACATCTGAATGGAACAAACTTATAATAAATAAAATAACTTGTATAATCTATGATTACTTGTTTTATGATGGACTTGTAAGTATTCAATTAAAATAACAGAGTTCATTATTAAGGGGCTGTCTATTTTGAAAGAAAAGATGGCTACACCTAGATCAGGTTTGACTACATTATTATAATAGTTATCTATTGTAATATATGTGTGTGTAATGTTCTACAGATTATTATATACCTACAAAGAGGTCCTTACACTCCACACATGTAGTGGGTGACTACCTCTACATGTGGGGTGGTAAAATAGATGGTCTCCCTAATGTACATGATAATGAAGTCAACACGAAGGATAACCTCTGTTATTGAGGTATTTCACTTACCGACTGGTAGGTGGAAACAACGACCTACCAATGGAAAACCTCCGCTGGGTGTCATTGGCTATGCCTCCACTTTTATCAATAACAAGATCTACTATTTTGGAGGTTACTGTAATCATGACACTGTCGTCACAATACTCTCAACTCATTAACAACAGATTCACTTACATGGAATGAACTGTTTCCAATTAATCCAAGTATGGGTCCAATGATGAAGTCACGCTGTAGGATGATATCTCTTACATTCAATAAAGTGGACTATTTACTGGTAGTTGGTGGTATTGGTCCATGTCCTACCTCTCCACAATCTGGTGCTCAGTATAGTGATAAGGGAATAATAGGTGATTATGTTCATACTAATGAACACCACTATTATCATTTATCCAGTGGTAAGAAGATCAATATATAATGTTATCAATACATTATACATCAAGTACAGTTTTATGACTATTGGTATTTCAGGTCAGTGGATAGTACCTGATATCAGTGGAGAATGCCCACCTCCTTGTGACAGCTTCACTCTTACATCATTACCAAATAACAAAGCTCTGTTATTTGGTGGTAGGACTCCTAATGGTTCTATTAACACTGTGTATATTGCTCAGTGTACAAAGACTGCAGTGGTGAGTACAGTATGTATTAAGTTAAAGTATTTAGTTACTGTACAATATTGTGGAGTAATCAAGTTTAAAGTTTGATATTGTTAAATAAACTAAATTTATACTATATAATGTCTTTATATTATTATTAGGAACTGTTTTATTAATAAACAAGTGATTTATTGTTTTGTTAATATTTCTTTAATCACTTAGAGGTTATATTGATAACTGAAGCATTCCTTTAGTCAATTATAGTGATACTATATTTCCTAGAATAAATGTAACTCTTGAATTGTAGCCTCCCTTTTTTCTGTAAGTGAACAACATGAAAAGAAATTTTATTTTTAAAATCTTTTATTAGTCATTAAATAGTTGTAGTTTGATAAATTCTTTAAACAATTAAGTTAACAAGGAGTAATGTTTATTTAAAACTCCTATCAAAATTCATTTACTAACTCATATACAAAGTTTAAAGCTATTGTTTATCAGGAATGTTCAGAATCACTTTTAACTCCAGAAACTTTAATAATTCACAATTATATTTTAAATACAATCCTTGATTAAGTAATGTCCTCAAATAGTAAATTTCCCTGTTGTTAATTGATCAATATTGAAATAGATGTCCCAGGTCTTATTGAAGGAAATATGGTAACTAAATTAAAATCCACATAAACTATAAAATGAGCAATATTCTTAAACATTTCCAGTATATAGTATTAATGACTACTATGTTAATTGTATAATATGTTAACTTGAGTATTATCTACCCAGCACTGGGAGAAGATAAATGAACCACTTCACAAATCAGTGAATTGGCCTCAGAGTAGATTGAATCATGCTGCAACTATTATCAATGACCTATATGTGATGGAGGTAGGTGGATTAGACATGTCATTGAAGGCTATTGCTGACAGCTGGTTATTTAACATTGATACAAAGACATGGACAAAGGTTAGTTACTAGTTATCATGTGACCTAACTCTAACAGAAAGTGAGTCAATCTCTATGATTACAGTATGAGGGGAGATAATAAAATGAGAATACTTCAAGTTTGACCACTGAAAATAACCCTTATCTATAGAAAATTTTAAATCAATAATATTGTTTTTGATGGTTAGCATGTTAACATTTATGATAGTATAGTCTATTGATATATCTGGATTTTTTTATAGTTGTAATTCAGTTATTAAAGACTGTACATAAGTACTTATGTTCATGTTTTAAAGTCTTGTAACATGTCAACTGTCAACTTTACAATTCATACAAAGTTATAGTCTGTTACTAGAGTACATGTATCCACTGATGTTTACGTGTATAATGACTAGTTTTTGTAGTAATATCATAACATCATTATTATAATGTCATGTAGTAAACAAAATTTCATCTTATAGCTCAATATACCAGAGTCAGTAACTAAGAGACACAGCCACTCTCTCTCAGTATGGAATGTGTCACCTACCACTGTGTGGGTATTACAATTTGGGGATATGACTTTATTAACAAACTTAATGATACTACAGTGATAGAACTTAGTAAGTACTGTGTATTGATGATAGTATTTGTTATATAGTACACACACATATTATCAGTATTATCACAGTATGATATAACTGTTTATATTACAACTAGTCTCATAACTCAATACTATGTAACATAGTAAACATACTATATCTCTCACTGTAGTATGTAATGATGAGGAGTGGACTGTAGGAGATGTAATAACTAACCTGAAGTCAACTGAAGAATATCAACTTAAGCTACGACAAAGAGATATGGGAACCTCAACTGACTGTACAATCTGCTACATGTCTTCAACCTTCTTCTTTATCACATCAAGGGTCACAAGAGAAAGATAGAGAGATTCAACGTTTAACACGACAACTTGAAGTTAACAACAAAGAGAAGATAGATGTGACAACAGCTCTTCAAGAGAACCTTCAAACAAAAGAAAGACAACTACAGCAACTATACCAAGAGCTTCAAGAGAAACAACAAACTCAAGCTAGACTTCAACGTGAAGTAAGAGACCATAAAAATAGAGAAAGGTTACTTCAACGACAGCTACAGGATAGTCAAGAGAGAGAAAGAGAAGTATGTCAACAATATGATGACCTTTGCCGACAACATGATCATTATTGTCACGAACATAATAATATCGAGCAAGATCTTCATCGACAACTTCAAGAGTCACTACTGCTCTTCAACAAATACGTCAAGTAAATAGCACACTTCAACAACAAGTTCATAAGTTAAAAGTACATCTCACTGGATAGTGAGGAGAGAGAGGAGATGAGATGACTGAGGAGGTTCTTGGGAAGGAGGTTGGGGAGAAGTTAAAGTGGCTAAATTTCGTGGCCTTAGAGTAGCTGCCAAATGTCTTCATGAAGTTATCCTGTCACCATATAACATATCAGTTTTTACACGAGAAATGGAGATTGCTGCTGGAGTACGTCATCCCAATCTCCTCCAGTTCATAGGAGCTACTCGAGTGGGTACTCCTATCCATCCTCTCAGAACTAATGCCAACTAGTCTTCGAAAGGAGCTAGAAACTGGTCATCTACCCTATCATGCTGTTTTAGCTATTAGTCAGATATAGCTTGTGGTCTGAACTATCTCCACCTCTTTAAACCAGACCCAATACTACATAGAGATGTCAGCACTGCTAACATTCTGTTACTGCCAATTATTGGTGGTGGAGAGCCAAGGTATCAGACTATGGTTCAGCTAATCTTCAACCAATGATTGATCGAACAATCCATCCAGGGAATCCAGTATATTCTGCTCCAGAAGCTAGTATACTAAAGACCATTCTCCTGCAATGGATGTTTACAGTTATGGTGTTGTCTTGATTGAAATGATGATCTGTTGTATTCCTGAGGTAACTCAGAGGCAATTTCATATTAACAGTATTCGACGACCAACATTTTAAAGCTCTTATTGAACGATGTTTGAAGGAGAATCGTAGAGAAACGTCCAACAATGTCAGAGATCATAACAGACTTCAATGAAAACCATTTAATAGTATACAGCAATATAGTGTGTGTTATAATTTTAGTAGTGAGTTTATTATAATAATTGGTTATTGTACTATGTGAGATCATTATAATAATTACATTTGGATTATGTGTAGCTTTTAGTATAATAGTTAATATTATTACAGTTACTAATGTTATATTATTAGTTGTAATGTTTTCATTGAACTATCAGATAGAGGAATATAAAAATTATAAACTGGTTCATCATATTATATCATGTTTACTTGAGGTATTCTCTATTATATTATCATAAGACACTTTACTAGTCTGTCAATACATTAAAGTAGAAGGTAATATCTTATGGAGAGTAATTCATTATTGAAAGAACAACAACTATTAATTTTAATCACAATAATTTAATATAATTAATAAAATGACCAGCACTTTATATATTTAACAGTTTCCAAAAACAAGATGTTTTTATTAGTACTAGTAGTAGTTATAACTTGATCTGATGAATGCCATTGTGACTGAAATAACTTTTTTTTATCATGATCACTCATTATTGACCATTTATAACAATTAATACTACTATCAGTAATACATACTGTACCCATCATAAGATCTGGACAATAACCAATGTCCACAAGGAGAAATATTGAAATGACTGACACTCTTCTTTATGACGTGCCATTTTGTTATAGCTTCTCCTCCACTTAACGACAGTGTAATACATTCACCTGATATCATAGCAAATGACAGATTATCTACTAAACATTGTCATGATGTCACTGAATGAGATAAACTATGGACGTTTGAGTATACGTTTGTGGACATTTTATGTCCCATATTGACACTACAGCATTCTCACTACCAGTAATGACAGTATGATATCAAGAAAATATGACATTATGGCGGGAAAATATAACAGCAGCACACGCGTACAGCAAAAACTTACAAGAACCAGCAAAAACTTTAATTATTAAAAAAAAAAATTAAATTAGATAATTTAGCTTTTGTTAGAAAAACATTAATGATAATATGATCTAAAAAATTGTTAAAATTAGCAAGATGATGATACAATAGTTTGTAAAAAAAATTGATAAGAATTCAATATGATTGTAGCTGTTAAGTAAAGATAAAAAATTGAATTCTAAAACTAATTTAGTTTTTTCAAAGTTTAAATCTAGAATATCACTTTTAGAATCAAGTTAAAAATATAACTGAAATTTAAGATAATTGACTTATCAGAAATATTAGTAATTTTTTTTAAAAAAGTTCAATATAATAAATTAAAAAGAATATACTAACAAACTATAAAGAAAAACACCTTCTTCAAACAGTGCTGCTCCTACAAGGAAAAAAAAGTAGTTGATTAAGTGAACTGGTAGAGACAATGAATCTATTAATTTGATATTAAAGTACCAGCATTCAATACTGACATTCTTAGACACAGCATGTAACTATTACTACTGTATTCTATAGCCAGTAATATATCAACAATTCATTAATGGCTATAGTTGATTACAGTAATGATATACATGTACATGTACATACAGTGTATTACTCTTCTATTTTACCAGCTTCATTCTCTGTTACTGGAACATATATCATAGATGTAAAGGACTGTGCCTATAGCTCGTGTTGAATAATGAACCTAGAGATAGAGTTGCCATAACAACAGTTGTCATAGTAACAAGGTGGTTAATTAATGAAGTAAGTCCATTAATACATCTCCTTCTCTGTATTTCCACATTTTTTTCTACCCATCAACTCATCCATCCATCCATCTATTCACCTGTTCATCCATCTCATAACTATTTACCATCAGATCAAACACTACTCCATCAGATGTAAACAAAGGATGTTCAAATGATTGAAGAAATAAATTAGACATACAATATTATCAAACTAGATGTATTATATGTACTTGCTTACAACAATTAAATGAAAGTCGTTTGGATTCTCTTTTCCACCCTTAGCAGGAGCTGTTTCTTCTTTCCACCATATATTGTGCATCATTCTGTACAAGTGAGGTATCTGAATGAAAGAGAGAGAAATGGAATTTAAAATAGGAACATAGTTTCAGACCTACTTATCTTTGTATTAAACTTATAAATTGTATTTCTTTCTTTATAACAATATTGCATGTACATGTACCTATTGAGAGTAGCTTCCACATCATTTTTTACCCTATTAAATGCACATGTACGTGTACCTATGGAGGGCAGCTTCCATACGATTATTACCATATTACATGTACATGTGCACCTATTGAGGATAGTTCCCATATCATATCACATATACATTTAAGAGTAAAGTGTTTAGGTTTTCTTGAGAATTCAGAATTGTTGAAAGAAATGGCTGGGTCCCAGAGAGACAGCAATAGGTAAAATATGGAGTGACAAGAGAGCGGTACAAAGTGAGAAGAGTTTGAGGGGAATCATGCTTATGGAAGTTACGGTAGATGATCTCAATGGTTTGACGATCTTTAGAGTGGACAGATTGGATGTGAGAAGACCATGATAGATTACAGGTGATAATAACACTAAGATGTTTAAATGAATTGACATGTTCAAGTTAAGAACGATTTAAAAGGAGGAGAGAGGGAGGTTTGAAAAAAAAAGGGAGAAATGTTCATGTTATTTGGTTTTGTAGAGTTGATAGTGAGATGATGACAGCTAATCCACAATGTAATGAGATTGATGTTGGATTGAACAGTGGGGACATTGAAGTTGGAGAAGAAATTTCTTGAGAGAGAAAAATGTCATCACCATAAAGGGTGAGGGTGGATGAAGAGAGTAGGGGTAGTTTAGCAATATCATTTGTATAGATGATGAATAAGGGAGGCCCAAGAATGGAACCTTGGGACACAACAAACGTCACTTGAGATTTAGAAGATAGAGAATCATTTATGACCTACTTGTTGCTCTTGTAGATAACTATGGAACTAAAGAAAGTAGGAAGGTTGAATGAAGATAAGGACTCAAGTAGGGGCTTGTGAGAGACAGAGTCACATGCTTTGTGTGAGATCAAAGAAAACTGCACAGACTGTTTTTTTGAGATACTGTGAAGAAAACCAAGAATTGACAACCAATAATAGAGCTGTTTCAGTTAGGAATCAAGGTCAGAACAAAAGTGACAATTAGAAAGGATGTTATGAGTGGAAAAAGTCCGTACAGATAATTAAAGATATGGTCTTCCAGGATCTTACTTGGGAGGGAAAAGTAAAGAGATTGGGTGATATTTGGAAGGGGATGAAGAAGATGGTTTTTGATTTAGGAATAGGTATGATATTGGAGTTTGTTTCCAATCCGAGTTTCATATCTTGACTCAGTAAATAAAGAGAAGTTGGACTCCAAGGAAAAGAAGAGTTGGTAGGGGGTACACAAGTTGCTAGAAGAGAGGTGATCATAATGACAGAGGAAAAAGTTCTTTAAATATGGACCAGGAAACATAGGATCTGATCTAAAGAGGAGTAATTTTTTCAGTCAATGGAACAAAGAAAGAACATTCGCAAGCTCAAAGTCAATTAGATGGTTACAACAGTCCTTGCGAGGAGGAAAGGGGAAAGGACTGTTAATAGAATTCAGTGGGAAGAGGAGAAAAAATAGAGAGAAGAAAAGGTCTGAAGACAAAGGACAGAAAGAAAGAATACTACAAGAAGGAGCGTCAATGTTAGATGGGAAAAAAGGGACAAGATCAATAGCAGATTTCTCTTTCGTTTCAATAATGGACCGAATGGAATGAGAATGGAACAGGTGGGATGGACATACACCACATGCACAACCTATCTTATAATGTCCTTCTAATGCAACGCTAACATCAGGATTAATAACTTGTAACATATGGTTGGATCTGTTCTAACATCTTTCTAGTTCTATAAAGTTAAAATAAAAACATTATATTTTATTATAAATACAGATATAATATACTAGGACAATGTGACTGAGTCTAAAATGGGGTCTCCTTGGCACAAAATATATCAACAAACATTTAAATATATAAACAGTATAAGCAGTTGCTTACAAAAAATAGGAAGTCTACAAATTTTTGGTATGAAAAGAGATTTTGCTTCCTACATAAAAATTTAGTAAAAAAATTACTGTTAAGATGACCATGTAGCAACTATTTTATATGTTTGATTTTCAACCCTTACGAACAGCTGTTCACTTTCTTTCCCTTACTACAACAAAAAAAAACACCATTGTGGGCCATTCTGTATAAGTGAGGTATCTAAATGAAAAAGACGAGAGAAACGAATTTAAAATAGGAACATAACCTAGGCTACTTTCAGACTTGTGGGTCTCTTTTGTATTAAACTTATAACGCCCCTGTTAATAACCTATATTGACACATGGGACAATTTAAAAAAGGGGTTTAAAAAGTAAGACCCGCCTATTTAATGAAGAGAGACCAAACCCAAAGAGGTATTTGATGATTATGGATTTATGTCAATATTGATTTTG
>NW_024533701.1:0-32964 GCF_016097555.1 Gigantopelta aegis | reverse complement strand
TGTCATTTTATGGTACCTAATAGGGTGATCATGAAGTAGTTTTTTAAACTAAAGTTTAAAGTTGTAGTTTACATATTTGCCAGCAACTGAATATCAATACTATGATTATTTTCTATGGTTTGTTGAAGAAACATATTTAAATTAGAAACAGACGTATACATTGTGCTATAGAATCATGTTTAATGGCTATTTTATTTAAGGTAACAAACCTTTATTATTAAAACATAAGCAAACATTTTCATTCAAAGTTAAACTATATAGCTATTCATTTATATAATAGCTATGCATGTATTAAAGGTAATGGGTCATCTGACATGATATTTGTAAAATTGTGTCCACCTTTGGCCATCACAAGAAATATTTTTAATAAGCGACATGTAACTAGCTTTAAAATGAACTACAATGTGACTATTCGACGTTCTGGAGCAGTTATTATTTAAAAATCCGTTTTGTGGTTTTCTCATTTATATGATTTGTTCTTGTTTTATATAGGAAAAAATAGATTTTCCCTTAAATTAAAACAATATTTACCATAATGTTAGCACGATAGTTGATGTTAAAAGGGAGAGGAACACGATATAGCTGTTTGTTTGGAACTACGGCTTTTGCAAGAAAAAAGCCCTGTTTAACATGACTTTTCTAATATCATGATTATTGTTGGCTACCACACCAAGATTTATAATACACCACATAAAATAAGTGTTCACGTGAGCTATGCATTTACGATATGACTTTTGGGGGAAGTGGGAGAAGTTGTCAGAAAAGAAATTTAGAAAAGGTCGGACTTCTTTTTAAATCCGTTTTTCGTAAATATGGCTACGCGGCTTAATCATTACCTGTAGGTACACCACAACGCATGAGCACACAGGTATAATTTTAGGTAACATGATATGTGAAAATATTATCTATATAGATTAGTTTACATATCTGGTAAAAACGTTTTATCACAAGTACGTTTTTATTGAAACCAGTTATAATAATAAATCTCAATGGCAAAACCGTTATGCATTTTAAGGCAGCCATTTTCAGTTTCAATACCTACAGTGGGAATTAATGTGGTATTAACTTTCAACTTTCAATATATTCCACCACATGGATTCTAGTTAAAGACGCCCTCTATTATCAATTTAATTTTTATATATAATTTTCATGATTATTGTCATTAAATGGTTATATACCATCATTTTAAAACATTTGCTGATCATAAAAAGGAAAACATTAAGACATAAGATTATTTATTTGGATATAATTTGCTTTCAAACGGGCTATAATATAGCCATATGACGTTTGGGGGACATCAAACCGGGACAAAATGTGGCCGCTCTACTACATGCTCAAGCCGACTCTTAGATCTTGGGTCGTACCTCTTTTCAAATGGTTGGAACATGTGTGTTGTAGACCTCCTGAATGATTGGAATGTTGACCCAAGGACTCAGCGAGCCTCTTACTGGATAGTAATACCTCATAGTGCATTGTAATGAAACAAAATCAGACACTTTGTTTTCGGATATTTTTCATTCTGTACAAATTTAATTTAAACATGTATAATATATACAACATGTACAGCTGTTTTGTCTAGATTGCTATATTCAATATAGCATATGCTATTGGTATGCATTCAACATAACATAAATATTTACATTAAAAGTGTATCTCTTTGTTTAATGCATTTACGTGTTTATCAATATATAAACCTAAACTTACACGACAAAAATAATCTTAATTTTTTTTAGAAAATGTAGCTGGAGGAAAGACGGCATATCAGAGTTCTTATTATTCTGGCTATTCTGAAACATCTGCCAACAAAGGATGTGATGGTGATAACACCCAACAGACGTGTATACTCACAAACACGAACCAGCCCTTTACCTGGTGGGAGGTGGATTTACAAAAGTACTACTATGTCAGTCAAGTGTGGATCTACTTTAGGACTGATTGTAAGTAAAGTTTTGTATAGTGTTAGCTTACCTACTTTCTTAACCAAGCGTGGTTGTTCGACTAATTTGCAAGCGATAACGTTTGTATCCATATCATAAAATAGCTTTTGACTTTCTGAATGTCGTGTTTCTTTGCATGCTGTATAACACAAATGTTAGATAAACCAATCGAATGTAATGGTAGCAAGCACTTTACCCAAAGAATAGAATATATCATAAGGATCTGTCCTTATTCAACAATCTAATTTTGATCTGAAATATGCCCATTACCTCTGTCGTTAGGGGCTATCACCCACCGAGTCCTCCTCAGTCTCGTGACCCTAATGTCCTCTGCGATAGACATAGGTGCACACCCATCAACGCAATTATATGTGAAAGACACTGAACATGTAATAGGAGCATTATAGATAAACATATGAAATATAAAGAAGAAGAAGAAAGAAAAAAAACCCCAGAAAGAAATGAAATAATAACAATTGGGACATGTTGGCTCACATTTTACATGCCTCTACGAGTGTAAAGAACACCAAAGATAACTTAGTAATAATATTAAAATATTTGTGGTAGATAAACAAATAACATATATATATGTATAAAACGTTGTGAACACTAAATAACTTCTATTGTTTTGTTAGACGTGTATGCGTTCCACCGTGCCTCAAATTTCAACCAAACTTCCTTAATAGTTAATAGTTGGAATACAGCAGTGCTTATATATAAATGGGACATCCTGGGCAGTTGGGACATAACTTTTTTTTATTATTGTAATATATTTTATGACTGTTATTATTTATGTAAGTTTGTGTAAACTGACCTTGATTGTAATAACTTCGTTCAGTTTTCAATGTTAATTTTGTATTAAATTTTTTATCTTTATTAATTTGTGAAGACTGCACCTGTGAATACTTATACTAAGTTTCAGAACTATCCTATCAACATTCGTCCGGACCCATCATACCTGCCATATCCAGTATGGCCTCTACGTAACTTGCCCTTGCATGTCTTGTCAGACACCATCAATAGCATGTTGGGTAGTTTCTACTGAATCCATTGATGCCTGCCTTCCTGGATTTTGCATGGTGATTAATTGTCTATTCAATTGTGAAGTCATTAGTCTTAGTTCATCACTTCGCCCTTGTATGCACAGTACATTTTGTGCAAATATTGACATTGGTCACTAACAGTCATCTCTTGCATCACTTCAGGAAGAGCTCTTCCCTATAATGGGCCCAGTTCTGCTTTGATCTTGTGTATCATTCTGTTCTTTTGAAACTATCAAACAGCAGTCTTCCCTAGACTTACAGAGTGAGTTTGTGCCATTTTCCCATTTACTCTTTCAACCAGAAATGACTACAAATGAAGGGTATCTAGCTGAGGCCTCTTATTGTTTTGTTGTTGTTTTTTGTTGCTGTTGTGTGACCCTTACTTGAGAAATACCTGTATACATCCACCAGACTCAATCACAATGTCAGCGAAACTACTGCCACACAGTATTTTACAAAGAGCTCCCACATATGGGCAGACTGTAGAATATACCAAGTTGTACAATAACATCCTTGAATGAAAACAATGATGCCACACAAGCAAAACATGCTTCCTTAGCCACTGCATGGTGAAATATTACTAAATTAATGTGTAATCTTAATCAACAGGTCTAGTAGAATTTTGTGATATGCATAGCACAAGCTGAATTGTGGAGCTCTTTATAATAGGCAAGTTATCCAAAGTGGACAGATATCGTGTGATACCAGACGCTGTGGCAAATAACCACCTAGCCCAGCCAGGAACAAACCGTAATTGAGCTCTACGGGACAACCAGAACAAATATTAAATATACGCGTGCTTAACAACCTCTGGCACAGCAATAGTTGTGTCAAGTATGGTTCAACATGCTGGCAAAATATGTCGCCAACTCTTGGGGTTTGTAATCAACAGCGTAGTAGTTTTCTTTTCTTTGTTTTGTCTTTGTTACAGTTTGCTCCATGGGAACAGAAGAGCATTTGTCGTTCTTTTCCTTGACTACAATGCCATTTGTTGAATGTTGTGTTCCAGCTTCAGATGGAGTCTTCTCCTTCAATCAGAATTGTCCCAACTAAAATGTATCACATGATTATGTTCTACATACATTGCCACAGATAACAGGGTATCACTTTCAACAATGGCAGTAAACATGGCAGTCACCAGTTCGAGTAAAGTGGAATAGGATTTATAGTGGTCAAAGTGATTTACGATACTGACAGTTGCAATGTCTGACAGGTGTTTTGGCATTTTCCATCGATCACACTTCACAGCGTGGTATACATCCTTTTCTATGGATGTAACTAATCTCTCTTATGTTAGTTGAATCCCCAACACCAATGTCAGATATCATGCGTGTCTGGAAATTTGATTTTCCGAGACAGAAGAAAATTAATGGAAGATGGCCATGCCATTTCCTTTGAATCCCTATATGCATACATAATGCAACGATGCAAAATGATAACAACTTCCTCCAGTCGTCTCTCTACTGAAGAGACCGATTCAAATGTGGTTTCCAGGACCTGCCCAATTAGCACCCCATCAGAATATACAAGGTCACTTATGTTGCCAAAATGTATCCTCGGACAAAAGTACTTCTTCAGTCTGTCTTTCAGCCCACCAGTCTTGTACTGAGGGTTGTAGAAATCTGGGAAATATGTTTGAATAAACAGACAATATCGTTCTTGTAGCATTGTCATCAGTTCAACCTATGATCCTCTGATAATGTTAATTTGGACATAATCACAGTTATGCTCAAAGACTTTGTCGTGTGCGCTCTCTTATCATTAGTTTCATCTACTTTGAGGTTCTGTCATTATATTTAAAATGGAAACTTTTGTGTCTTCATACTGGTTATTCATTCATGATTACATGTTTATTTTAATATCATTAGATAACAGTATTCAAATACATTTCCATCCATACCTCATTTGCTTCACATTACCAAATATATGTTGACAATATGGACTATTATGTATTAATAATTGTTCATAACACTGGTCGTATTGGACCATACAAAATGCAAGAAAGCTGCAATTCCCATATCAAAAACAACTGAATTTTACTTTTGTATGAATTAAGCTTCCAAAAAAACCCATTCACATAAATTCCTTCAGTGGGGAGGTTCCATGATCTGGCCCACGAACTATAGACAACTAGTACAAATAAATCATCTTTAAACTTATACGCTCACTGGAATTCAAAACACTGACACCTATGCAGATATTTATGCAGGGGTTTGTGGTTTTGGGACATTGGCAGGAACAAACATGCATTGTGGGTTCAGAACCCCCTGAAAAAACAATACTAAAACCGTTTTTTTTTTGCGCTCAAGTATAGGGTTTCAACACCCAAAATCCCCTTCCTGCACAAGCACCTAGAATACAATGTGTTTATATTGCACAGCTACCAACATTTTGGTATACTGCATGCATAATTATGTACTATATACCTGCATAATACACAATACAAGGCGATGTCACATTTTAATAATTTGGCTCAAAATGAGGGGTAGTGGTGCCATTATGACCTTATTGTGTACAACAATCCAGTTTATATAACAACTGGTATTATTCCATACTGCAGAAAAATTTATGAGCAGATATTTAGATTCGTACAAGTGACTTATTGTTGTACTTATAGTTGTACATTAAGTTTATTGATATTATATTTTGAAAAATAACAGGAAAAATATATCAATTTTTTTTACGAAAGAAGGACCTATGAATATAATAACATCTTTATGGCTGTTTTAATATGCTATATATGGATTTATGTTTCTATGGAATACAAATAAATAAAAATATAGTTATTCAAAATGTAGCAAACAAAAATGCAAACCTAAAAATCATGGCATAACAGTCCAGACTAATTCAGGCAAACTAAGGATGCCTAGAAAATGTTCATCATTTATGTTCATCATTCTTCTGCTCACTCGTTTGCAACGATATGCAGCTTTTTGGCAGCAATACTAATATGAATACATGTTGTTATTCAGATTCTGACATTTTCGATTAATTTGGGCAAAAATCACCCTGTACAAAAATGGGAGCCCGTACGTTGATATCAAAGGCGGTGGTATGTGCTATCCTGTCTGTGGGAAAGTGCATATAAAAAATCCCTTGCTGCATTAGAAATAAAATGTAGTGGGTTTCCTTTGATGACTATATGTCAAAATTACCAAATGTTTGACATCCAATAGCCGATGATTAATGAATCAATGTGCTCTAGTGATGTCGTTAAACAAACCAAACTTTGCAGTTGGTTTATAATAAGTAAAATACTATACTCATTTGCCTGCCATACCACTTTTTTTTATGAAACTCGTGAAGAGTGTTTGTATCTGACTCGCTTTCGCTCATTAAATAACAAAACTGTTCACTTGTGTCATAAAAAAATGGCATGACAGGCAAGCTCGCTATATATTAGTCTAGGGCCATTTGTCAACATAAAATCTCCCGTGGGAATTTAACGAAGAAAGCAAACAACATACACTATTTTGAAGGCTACGCCTTGGAGATTTAAAAAAAAAATGTATGGTGTAATTTTTTTCCTGACAGGTTCAAGGTCACATGTCAAGGTCAAAGTTCAAGAATTGTTAAATACAGCTTCAGGGGTTTGATAACGGAATCAATCCAAGAAAAAACATGTACATATTCAGTCAAATTAATCATACGTAATGTATGTTATAGTTGCATCATCCTTTTACAAGTGCTTCGTCTAGTTACAGGAGGTAACTAGCTTGTACCACGCCCTCTTTGCCATGCCTTCATGACGTCACGACGAAGTGGTGTAATTTGATTTTTGAGCGCATATTTCAATTTGTTTTGATTTGTTTACGAGATAACATGTCTGAAATATTTTATCTCTGGGACTACGACATAGACGATATTACGTTGTCACAGATCGGTAGCATAATGGAAAACGAAGCCACACCATTTGACGAACTTTCTAACCATTCTTTAACCCAAGCTATGGATAAAAACGACGTTGAGACGTGCAAGCTAGAATTTGTAATGTTTAACATGCAGTCGGACATGATACTGCCTATGGATCCCATAGATGAAAATAAGAGATTTGCAGAACCGGTCAACGACAGTGACATACATAATTTGCTTTCCGATACCGAGAGCAAAAACACGCGTAAAAAATACCAAGTGGGCTGTTAGAGTGTTTGAAGAGTGGAGAAAACACCGGATGGGAGATAATGTACCAGCACTTAAAACTTTTACCATTGATGACGTGAACACATGGCTGAGCAAGTTTGTGATGGAAGCTCGCAAAGTTGACGGCATACAATATCCACCTAAAACATTATATATGATTATGGCTGGCCTTTTGCGAAGTATGAGAGAACGTGGCAATTACATAAACGTTTTGGATGTGAAACAAAACGAATTATCTCCTTTCCATACCATACTTGGTGCACAGATGAGCAAACTTACTTCGCAGGGACTGGGGACCAGTGTAAGACAAGCAGAACCGTTGACTGAAGATAGCGAAAAAATTATGTGAGAAAAGGGTGGTTTTGGTGACAGCTGTGCCCAAAGTCTTTTGAACACTATCTTTTTCTACAACTCTAAACCTTTTGGATTACGTGCTTGCAACGAACGTCGAGAACTGGGAATAAAACAGATAACGGTGGGAAGTGGCCAGCAGGGTTCTTACGTAGAGTTTCAAGGTAAATGTTCCAAAACCTTCAACAGCGGTCTCAGGCATCGCTTTGTTCAAGCTATCATACTGGTAGTGGCTTACCTATCTGAACTTGACCAACTGTACCTGTCAAAAGTCGAAACGGAGCTTTTTATCGGCGGCCGCTGGTATCTCAGGTAAATGGAGATATTCGCTACGGCACAGGAGTAAACAAGTTACGATCGTTGATGAAAGAAATGTGCACTACAGCTGGTCTTGAAGGCAATTTTACAAACCATTATGGTAAGCATACTTGTGCAACACGACTCTATACAGCTGACATAGAAGAGCAAGAGATAATGCGAATTACCGGCCACCGTTCGCTAGACGCAGTTCGAAAGAACAAGCGACCGTCGCAGACCATGTTGGCGGACAATTCTAATAAACCAGATCCACCAAAGAAATTTAAAGTTGAAAATAAACCACAATCAGTATCTTCATGGGAAAAGCCAATAACCCTCAGTGGTGTGTCTGGAACCGCACCTAAAACATCAGTTATGACCTCCAGTTGTGTGTCTTCTAATGCGCCACCAACCATGGTTGTTTACAAAAACTGCATATTTAACACTTACTAAGCTAAGTATTTTATGACTGAACCGTGCGTTCATACGATGAAAGTAACAGTTATTTACTTTTATTTTTTATTTTTCAAAATAATAATTACTCTTTATTTATTTTTTAGTGATATGTGTTGCCTTAAATTCTGTGAAGTGAAGGATTTAACGCGATTGAACTTTATTTTTAAGTAAGAGGAACAATTATTCTAACAGTTTTCTTTTTTCTTTATTTTTTAATTTATATTTTATAGTTTTGCTGTTGAAGAAAAGAATTCTATTTTACTTTTACAGTTTTATGTTGCTATTTTACTAGCAATAGTATTAAGTTTTAAAACAATGTTATAATTAACTTCCTGCTGAAATGTATGTGACCTGTGGGCGTGACTTCCTTCAGCCATTCAACAATCGCTGACGTTAGGCCAGACACGCCCGTGGTCTAACTATGGGATACACCACGGGTAAGATCAAAGGGACCGACACCAAAGCGTGATACAATTACTTGTATCCTAACATATTTACATATATTCAAGGTCACATGTCGGGGTCAAATAGGTTTGATAACGGAATCATTCCAAGTAAAACATGCACATACTGAGTGAAATTAATAATACATAATGTATTTATGTATATACTAAAATGTTTACATATATCCATTATTCCTCAAAACTCTAAGGTCACATGTCAGAATGCTACTGTAATAAGCTTTAAAATTATATATGTTGCCAACTTTCTTCATTAAATACCCACGGAATTACAACTGGCCCTGGACTATATAGGCTATAACCATAGTATGGTTTTAGTTTTCAAAACTGGTTTCTCATATATAATTGTGTGCGTGTGCGTGTGTGTACGTAAGGAGGGTGAGTGTAGAAAACAGTTTTGGCAAAAAGAGATGATGTGTTGTGAAATTTAATACAATTCGATCACAAATGTATGATTTAAAGAGACTGTGATGTACTTCCATGTTAGTCCTAAAATGGACGGCAATCACAGGACTGTCATTTTGGGTTTGTATTCAATGAAATATCACATATCTTAGTGTAATTTGTTTGACTAGTTCGTCACGTTTGACAGGCAGGTCATTTTATGACATTAGTATCAGGAAATACAGATATGTGGGAATAATGACCACAACCACCACCACCCACCCCCACCCCAATCCCCCAGTTCCAGCCCCACCTACACTCACACCCACTATGGCATTTTTTGATGGAAAATAAGTTATAGTTACATTATCCTTTTACGAGATATACGTCTAGTTGACCACCGTTATTGCGGAGTTGAAAATGGGCAGCATTAATAGAAAGTTAATAGATATTAAAAAAATAAATAAATAAAAAGTTACAAGCCAAAATTAAAAAGAATTGACTGCTCGGCCGAATATTTATATAATTTGGAGCATTTTAGAAGGACAGTCCAAAAATAATTCGAGAAAGAAAAGAGGATCGGACTATTTAATAATATTTAAAAAAAAGAAGAAGTAATTTCGACATAAAATTTTGAATGCAAAACTAAACGTTTAATGTCAGATCTATATGTCCACGCGAGTGGCCTCGTTAAGGCCGTGTGGGTGCACAGCTTATAGGGACGAGATGGGTTGCATCCCGTCAAGAAAACCCCTAGATTGACAGTCATTAGACGTTGAAGGTGTAGTGCTGTATTGAAATACATATCTTGAGAAGCCGGATCCGTCTGAACGAGAGAGGGCATCAGACTAGGGTTTAGTCCAGTCATGGGTTGGTATAGTGGTGCGGACGGGCCTGACTCTGGAGGATACGAGATGGTATCACTATAAAGCAAAGTCTAGAAAAGAGTAGTAGGGACCGACTCTGCTTCCTATTTCTTCTTAGAGTGGGGCAGTCAATCTTCCAGTGCTGCTAGGACAGACTCGGACATGTAGACTAAACGTGAACAACCGTGGCGTTCTGCAGAATGGCCGTTATACGAGTCCCGAAAAAAACAAGTCAACATAGTCAGCCGGAGAAATGACGTGGAGGCAAGAAATCGCGATAAAAAAAGAATCCAACCTGGTGGTGCAGGCTGTCGAAACAAGAAGCATTCCAGCAATTCCAATGGCCGCATACATCCCAGCAGAAAACTTCATTTCGCTGACAGAAACAACGAAAAGAAGGATCCCCAAGTCTAGCACACGAAAGCACGTGCAGTGTGTACAAACGAAACAAACACGTCTTACCACGTCGAGCCCCAGACTGGGAATGTGATGCGATGCAAGCACACCAAGCGAGCACTCGACCGACTGAGCTCACCGAGTCGAGTAGGATCCAGCCCAAGCGGGACTAGGGCCATGGACGTTGTTCCTCTAACTAGGTCAGGGCCGGGTCAGTAGGACAGGGCTGGGTCAGTAGAACGAAGTCAGGTCAGGAGATCGGGCCAATAGGACGTTGCACACAGTACAGCAGCCAGTCTAAGTAGGTCATGGCCAGTGTAAAGAGGTCAGGGCCAGGTCAGTAGTCATGGTCACGGTACAAGGTCATCAAGGCCTTGCTACTACTTCTGTAATCTTTAGCTGTTGAGCTGGTGGCAATAACTAAAATGCGTAGTGCCCCTGATTGGTATAATTTAGCTTGACACTAATTGTCTGACTGCTAGCCTCTAATTAACTAAAGACTAAGTTATTGCATAAATGGCAGGTGACAGAATAACAACCGAATCGTATGTGAACAGCTACATATATAAACTGCTTTTGAATATAGTTGTAAATGTTCCACTATAACAGTATCATCAGGCAGAACAATGATTATGACGTGACTTAACCGTTAATGACATTGGGGACGACGGCATGCATATAAAGTAGCGCTATAATTATATTTTTAATGTTTATTTAATAAACAGTTAAACTTCTTTATAAAACATTCCTCTTTTAAAATGTTTAGTTGTCTTAGTTCGACATTTTATATAAAAAGGAATATATTGAATTTGGTGTCTTCCTCTCTGGCACATGTTGGTAGGTGTGCATTTAATGGTATTACAGTGAGTACCGGATTTTGTCTTTGTGTTCTGTCACACTTGACCAAAGGTACTCAATCTGTCCAATATTTTATTCCTTGCAACCCGATCATGTAATAAATTAATCGTCATCCACCTGAGAGAGAGAGAGAGAGAGAGAGAGAGAGAGAGAGAGAGAGAGAGAGAGAGAGAGAGAGAGAGAGAGAGAGAGAGAGCACAGTGAAATAACACAAACAATCCTGTAATGCGCTTGTTCCGTAGATTGGGGTTAATCGAAATATCTTGGACTACTTTTTCATGCATAACATTAGCACGTATTGAAAGCAGCAATAAATTTCAACTTGGAAACATTGAACAATAAACATTAAGCAGGTATTGGTGAAAACACCCGGAATGTCCGTTTACTACCTGCAAAAGTTTGGGCTACAAATAATAAACGCTGTCCCGTAACACTGTATTCTCAGCTTCGACCAAACAACCTTTCATCCCCAACAACACCACCACACGGAAACCACCCCTGGTTTAAACAACAGGCAGTTGGTGTAAAGAAACTTTCATCCATAACGAAACGAAAGGCTCGTTGTATTGGTTTTCAACGTGGCTATTTCACAAATCATTCTGTAATTCAAAAATTATCTGACAATCATGTTTCTTCAAACAAAATTATCCAAATAAGTGGTCATCGCATCTTGCAGAGCAATAATAGTCAATCACAAATTTCCGAAACACACCATCGTGACATCACCTCTTTGATTACGTGGATGTCAATGATCCCAGCCGGCCCAAGTAGACAGAACCCACATACAAAAGCACGGCAGTCTTCGAAAAATAACAACACACGACCTGTAAATGGCGTTGTCTGCTCGATATAATAAATAGAACTCGGAATGTTTTTTTACAAGGGCCAAGGGATGTAGACCGATTTTATTTTAATGCGGCGATGCATTGTATTAATACAGCTAATTTTGAATTTGAATAACGTCCCCCCCCCCCCCCCCCCTGCGCATGCTGTAACCTCACTGTGCTGCAGGGGTGTAACATTATCTTCGAGAATGGCCAATACAGCACAAATCCCTTTTTTTTCTTCGGGATACAATTAACATTTTGAATAAAAGTCAGTATCTATCTGTGATATTTGTATTTTTGCATAGTTCTTTACACTGTTTTTATTTAAATCTTTAATTTTTTTATCGATGTTGATCATCACTTTATTTGTTAGCATTACCATAGTTTGACACCCAATAGCCAATGTATATTTCGTACTGGTGTGTCGTTAAACATTCATTAATTCATTGAATAACGTCAGTTTTCCAATGACGTAACTTTGCATAACTTTACAATAACAATCAACTGGGTACATGACATTTCCGTTTTCAGAACGCTGGAACATTCTAATGCAAAATTGCTATTTGAATGTTTTTGTTTGAGAATTACTATTTTTGTTATTACTAAATTCTGTTATTAAAACAATATACTATTTACGAAATAGATAATTAAGGTAAGATATGTTATATTTAGTATTTACTTTCTTACTGAATGACGCAATCGAATGAAAACAAGAAGATGTTTCGTATTGCCTGTTGACATCATTACTAATATTAGGTGTTTTATTAATCAATCTGTGTATTTTAAATATTTCTAAATAATTTATTAACGCACTTTGTTAGATAAAATTTCGCTGCTTTTGTTTTTTGCGTTTACTGATTTATAGAAATAGATACTTTGTTAACATCAGTTGATGTATTCATACGCCAGTAAAATTAGGTCATGGCTATACAACAAATGCCACGGTAATTGTAGGTGGGTGATAAATAGAATGCTAAATTCATGGCCGTTTGTTACCATTTATCTTATAAATGTTTCTAACTCGCTTTCGTTCGTTAGATACGTTTTTAAGCAACTTCTTGTGAGATAAATGTTATCAAACAGCCCCTCTTTTAGTATCGTATCCTCCATTAACATTTTTGGTGGAGAACAGTCTACATTGGATCTAACTTGGAATATCTCATTATTTCTAAATGTTACTGTGTGGCCCTCTATAATGTGTGGACAGGTTCTGAAGTTATTTTGGTTACATTTAACAACTCCGGTATAGCGAGTTAGAATCAAACCTTGCCTTCTTAAAAATATTCTTGACATAACGGTTTTGTCGTTTACTTGTGATAATAGCATACGAATTCCAGACTAATTTCATTATTGTTCTAAAATCCTGGGATTGGCTTATAAGTCCATGGACACATTAAATGGTTATAAGAGATTTGGGTTGACACAAACGCTATTGATTTACGTCCATGTTGCTCCTTTTTGCGGACAGCTAACGGTTGTCTTCTCTCAAACTGTGTTCACTTTGTTATTCCGTCTTCAACTAGTGATCTCGGATAGCCTCTAATTGTTAGGAAACTGTCAAAACACAAGCCGACACACACAGATGCGCGCGCACACACACACACACACAAAATAGATAGCATATCCAGTTTATTCTAAGTATGTGATATTTGTTCAGATCACATCCTATCAAAATGTGATAATGTTGCAAATTAGATGTAAACATTAATCGAGTTCACGACACTACCTGTATTGACAATTAAGCAAACGTACTATGGTGACACTCCACAATTGACATATGTATTCATAGTCATCAAACAAACACATTTTAATAGCAACTTACTTTATACTGAAAACTGTCCAGTTTTTATAAAACAAAAAACGTTACGCAATAGTTTGTTTATGTAAGGACATCCAAAATAACATCATTCAAAATTGACGATATTCGCATTCACAAAGATACCGCGTCACATATGGTTACATCGTTTGAATATGGAGTAATGCCTGACTGGCATTGAAGTTGCGTATACAGTGTACAAAAACACGCTGTATTAAGCTGTAGATTATATGATAAAGACATTATTACACTCGTATATGATAAATATAGTATTACACTTGTAGTATGCTGGCCAGAGGCTTGCATAATACAATTTGTATTCCTAATATATGAAGATACAGAAACACACTATGTGTGTGTGTGTGTGTGTGTGTGTGTGTGTGTGTGTGTGTGTGTGTGTGTGTGTGTGTGTAAACAGACGAGCTTTCTTTAGTCGATAAATCGCTTGTGTATATATAACTGGCCGGTCCCGGACAAAGCGTGCATCAACTATTATGTTTTTTATATCGGTTGAGTCGATACGTACACCATACCTACCCGTTTACAGATCTGGTACATGCATTACAAACTTTAATAAAACTAAACACATTTCGCTGAGCACTTAATCATTCGTCTTATATATGAGCGATAATAACGTATGATTTAACCTAGTATAAACTGTTTTGATTATCTTTCAGATGCGGTTAGGAGGAACGGTATCCACGTGTATACGTCTAATTCGTCAAGACAGGGAAACGCTGGGTACGACTGTGGTCAGGTTACAGGACAGCCAGATGGATCTGACATCAATGATGTGACACGTATTACATGCAATAATGTGGCAAGATATGTGACAGTGTACCAAGCCACGAATAATGGAAATGCTACCGCTATGGATTTTTGTGAGGTTGAAGTTTATGGTATGTACTGTTCTAAAATTATCAACAAATTTCTTTATTATTAGGAACAGCAACTTATTATAAATATAATACAAGAAATTAAATATGCCACTTAACAGATTATTGGTACTCATCACCTTATAAATGTGGGCAGGGCGGGTATATTTTAACAATATATAAATATAACTATATATTTATAAGATATATATATATATATATATATATATATATATATATATATATATATATACAGTCAAACTTCGATAACTGAAACTTCGATCTCTAATCAAACTGAAGAGACGTTCCCGGCTGAATTACTATACGACTAATAAAACCTCAAAGTGTGTGGATTTATCAAGTTATTGGTATTGGTATTTTAAAGAAGAATATATTGTCAAGCAAGCGTCGCGCAGATTGTTTTGGCAGTCGATGATTCAGGTGTTAATTACAGAATAATAGATAGGCGACTAAGAGGAACGAAGGCCGTGTTTGATTGTCGGTGCTTGTACACTGCCATTTAGCACTGGCAGGAACGAGAAATAGCCCAATGGGCCCACCAACGACGATTGATCCCAAATTGGCCAAGCCAGCGCTTTACCACTGGGCTCAGCTAGGGGTCGGATGAAATGCCATTTATATATTAAATCGCCTTTCAAAGGCTTTTTAGACGAAATGATCCATCTGTAATGCCTTTTCAGTTTTGAGGTGTGCTACACGAATTTTTTTAACTTGAACTATTTCGTCGCCCCTTATCGAAGTGTTACTATAGTGTATGTGTATGTATGTGTGTGTGTGTGTGTGTGTGTGTGTGTGTGACAGAGTCAAACATTTCGAGATATCAAAATGCATATATGAGGACACCTCAAAACTTAAAACTGCTTTCTAGATGGACGATTTCGAATGGTATTGTAAGAAATGTGCCGTACACTGCCCCCCCCCCCCCCCCCCCCCCCCCCCCTCCAAATTTTTAAATGTTTCATTTTCTGTTGAAAGACTAATTAATATATGTATAGCAGTTCACCCAACACCTCACCTCTGGCATCTTTTGGCGCGTAAGGCACATTCACTTTCACGAGAAAGGTTGCAAAAATGTCTCACGAGGGTCCAAAAATGAAATGCAAATGGTGAAACTGTCTTATGATTTTAAAGTACATATATACAGAAACTAGAACATTTTTGTTATGTGGAATTCTAGTCGAAAATAGTCATAATTTGTGAACTGAAAATGAACAACCTTTTTTATTATTCTATATAATGCAGATGCCTCTGAATGCTCTAAAACAATAATACTGGTAGTTCAACTGCTGTTGATATACTTTAGTTTCACAATTATCTCAGCAATGTGAATTTGTTAGAAACAATTATGGGGGGGGGTGGGGGGGGGGTTTCAAATATTTTCATTAGCATTCTATTAAACATTACAGTTTACATCAGTTACCAGAACACATCTATATAATCCATATATATGGTAGAACAACTGTGAGTAGGGTTTTTTTCAAGTATGGCTAGGCATTCTGTAGATAGCATACTCTATACCAGAACACTGAATCTGAACGTTTTTGCTCACAAGGACAAACAGTTTTTATACTGTTAGTACGACCCAGTAAATGCTATTAATAGGCATTCAAACATTAAATATTTTACGACGATAACAGGTTACATGAAGGACACAAATTAATGTAAAGGACGGCTATAAAATTGAACTAAAAACACAAATTATTACATAAAAAACTCACATATTTTACAAACACAGCTATGTAATTGACTCTGTATGTAATAGTGGATATACTGTTCATGGAAACAGTTCACAGCTTCACTTGGGTAAAATGGCCATGGAAATGCCAGTCAATATGGTCAAAATAAAGTCCAAACAGCCGCCCCCACCCCAGTAAATATAATAGACCTTTTGTTTGGGATTTTAGGAATAATAGGAGGAGAAAAATAAACCCTTTGGATTCATTAGGTAATGTTGATGAAAAACACAAAACAATCAGCCAATTGCATTACAAGATATAATAAAGACAGGAATTGTTTCAACTTTAATTTAAATTCCGGTCGTGTACTAGGATTTAGATTATGTGCTAACTATGCAATGTTCTAACTCTTGTACACATATGGCAAAGGCTATGGTATGTAATATTCCGTCTGTGAAAAAATTACATGAATGATATTCGGTACATGAAACCAACATAAAATATTTTAAATGTAAATAATAAAAGAAAAGAGCTCACTTTAAATTTGGCGAAATGTAACCTATAAATTAAAATACTGAATAACACCAAGTGAATATATTTTTTTATTTAATTAAAATTCTCAATAGAAACGTTTCAATTAGTTTAGTAGGATCCACTGGTTTCAGAGCAAAAACAAACAACGTGACTATTACTACAATTTTATTGATCATTTGGCGTTGTGTGATAATCAAAATCAATAAAACCGAACACGTATTTAGTTGTGTATTAATTACTACAAATAAATGACAATCTTCAACATTACACTATTATGTTCCATGGCCCGTACTTATTTTTACAATGCCTTCAACCTACGCCATTGCGGATGGCCTAATGCATTGATTAAATAATCGCTTCGTTGTATACATTTGTAGGGTATTAGCTAATTTAATTTGTTAAAGGCGAAAATCATTACCCATCATATACACAGATTCGTTACTTTTATGTGTGTTAAGATCGTTTAAAGGAATGTCCTCCATATGCCCTCTATATCCTGCCCCCCCCCCCCCCCCGGGAAACCATGAGGTGAGCAACCAACTTCCAATGGGTAACCAATGTGGAATGAATCCTTCTGGTACAACAGAAGTGATTTCCAATGCAAATAATTGGGCAGAAGGACTCTGAATCTATGTCTGTTCCCAAGGATCCCGTCACCTGTCCCAACAAAGCCAGCTTCTGTGGTGTAGTGACCAGCCACCGAACCCAAGTCCGACAAGTACAGAGTCCGCATCCTAGCGCCGGCCACCATACAGAGCCAGTTCAACTGGCAGGTAGAAGACCACCACAGCAACCTCTCTTACAAACCACAGACCGACCTTTCGAGTGGCAACATGTACGCCCAAAATTTACTATTGATTTAATATCTTTCCACAGTCGGATATCACTTTTGTATACCTAGTGGGCACCACGCCACCATTCGTGGCATTGGTACATCTTGTAGCAGCTTAATATAGTTCAATTTAGGAAATAGTTCTTCATTAAAATAATAATGAATGAATAAACATTTAACTACACCACAGCTTGCAAAATACATAGGAAAATGGGTTTCAAACTAATAGTCCAGGCAAAGTAAGGTTTGAAATGGAACAAATTGCAACATAATTTTTTTTACAACAATGCATTTCTGTGGGGTCCCCAGAACACCATATTAAAAGTCCCAAGAAATCCCTGCAGGGGAAATACGTCTAATTTGCATAAATCCAATATGGCCGCCAAATATCAATAATATATCATATCTTTGCTCTCAGGTGATATATTTGAGAGTTTTAAAGTTCTAGAATGGGGTTATTTGCTTCAAGGATGCATTTGGAGTACATTTGAATTTGATTGGATGAAAAGTTAATTTGCATAAATCCAATATGGCCGCCAAATATCAATAAGATACCATATATTTGGTCTCAGGTGACATATTTGAGTGATTTCAAGTTCTAAAACTGGTTTATTTATCACAAGGATACATTTGGAGGACATTTGATTTTGAATGGATGACACCATTGGATGATCCCGGCAGTTTCTAGAGGCTACATGTATTATCTGACCTTCCATGTTGTATATGTGTTAATGCTATAGTTCACCAATGTTGCCTAGGTGTAACATTGTCCTACTCAAAAGCCATGTCAAGTTCATCGAGTTCATCAGTGAAATCTGGTTTCTGCGAGTTGGTACAGCATGTACCACGGCATACTCTGCACACAGCAGTGCAAGGCAGATCATATTTTCGGCAAGTGCACTTTCTTGTACTACAGTCTTCTTTACAACTGCAGCAGATGATATCCAGTAGTTCTGATGGCCCTGCAGGCTGGTCAGTCTGAATTGGTAAATATCGTCCATCTAACACGTGCCATCCCCAATCTTCTGGCTTCATGTCAGTAGCTGTCCCTTTCCACTCCATCATCTGATAGTATACACGTAAACTATAGAACCTGGCAGCTGCTGAGGTTGGTGGTAGATTCCGTGGTTCCACATAAGATGTACTCTTAGCAACCTTATCACAAAATCGCTTGTATCGTAACCTATTCAGTTCTTCCTCATTGGCATCACCATATAAAGACAGCAGTGCCTTCTCTCCTGCTGCAATGATATCCTTGGCAATTTGTCCTGCCGCACTGAACACCTTAGCCTGTTGGCAGAACAGAGCATCACTCAGGATCTTCTTCAATGATAAACCCTTTCCTAATCCAAATAAGCGAGAGATTGTATCTCTCCCTTGAATTGCGTGGATGAAGAGTATATGATCACAAACATTTGGACCAAGACGTTCCTTACATTGCTTTATGCACCATATCCTGTTCTGCCTTGAGTCTCGATTGGGCTCTGGTGCCAGGAACAACTCATAGGCATCCATGTCAGCATGATGTAATAGAAGAACAAGCAAGTCTGTGTCATCCCCAATCACAATGGTGTCTTTGCTTCTGGCAGATGCGACAGCCGTTTGGACAATAAGCAGATCAGCGTCATGCTTTGCGTGATCTGTGCTGCACCCAGCCCGCTCTAGTTTGTCGCTGTTTGTTCGTGGTATTGTTCAAGAATTCCTCCTTCTTGGATTGAATAACCATTCCACCAGTGAAGTGCACTGTAACACTTGTGTACATCCCTGTTCTTCTCAGGTGTGTGGCATCCTTGGTTGTTGGATCATCTGTATAGCCATCGAAGACAATGGCGGCAGCAGCACCATATGTCTGTGTCACATATCTAACATACAGTTCACACACACTCTCATATGTGGAACCTCTAGGCCATGGTATTCGATGGAGTAGAGCACCACCATCAATGATATACTGGATATCTCCACCAGGTTCTCTTTGCACCCCTTTGATTTCCTCAGCCTTCCATAGAGCATCAGCAAGGACAGCTTTATTAGCCTGCAGTGGAAGGGAGGCCGACTCAAACAATGCAGGGGGGTGAGTACAGAGTTCATACTTGAACAATGATGGTAGATCTTCCTGGCGCTCACCAACTAAAATCAACCTCTGAAATAGCAATTGTGGATCTACTTTCACAGATTCCCCCATGATCTTGACAACTGTTTTCGAACCAAGTATTACTGCTTGGTCAACTTTCTGGAAGGAAAAATTGTCTACAGATTTCCCAACCATTTCGTGTATGGCTTGGAGGTGTAATCTCCAGTTACCAGTTCGCTCAGCTTTGAGGAATTTTTGCAGGATGTCCACCATGTTCAGATATTGTACCCAGAGTATCGCAGTCCGCATATTCATAGATTTTTTCTCCTCATTCAGTTTACTTTGGATTCTTGCTAACACATCTGCTGAACACACGTCCTCCACAGATATTGTAGAAGACACCGCTCCTTCAAATAATTCTGTAGCAATCGTCAAGTCGGCCGTGGCAGTATCTTGTGTCCCCACAACATCTATTTCAGGATCAACACTTACTATCTCCTCAGTGTCATCTGTTGTATCTTTGGTTGGTACTGGCACATTGTATGCACTGGCCACAAGAATGGTATTCAGTGCAGCATCTACGAGCAAGTGACCACGCACTGCTCTGGAAACAGCCTTACCAGTCAGCATGTGGCTCACAGTGTTGCTAGCGTACACAACGTCGAGGAGCTCTTTCAATCCCGAGCCTGTCATCAGGTGTCCAATGCTACCCAGAAAGCTCATTACAGTGTGAAATCCTCCGAGTCTCAGGACGATATGCTTCAGATGACTGTCACTTGGCTGAGACCGTATAATTGTTAGTGATTGCCAGTATAATGGCTGGTCAAATGTAAGTACTGGAGTTACATTGTACTGCATTGCATGATAGGACACAAACTTCAGCGTAGAGTAGATGCATGATGGGTCACTGGGGTCAAGGTCAATCATTGGTAAGAACATTATAGACGACTGGCCTGGGTATTCACCATGATGAAGCATGTGCATCATACCAGACCATGCTGGCCTGGGAGAGTGAAGTAGTAGCGATGTTTTCCCACAGTACATCTAGTTGTGCTGTTGGATCTTCTGCTGGTTTGAGTACAAGTGGTAGGTATGTAAGAGGTGGGATTGTCGTTGTCGGAGGGATCTTGAAATACTCAATATTTATGCGGCCAACTGCAGCAATGTCTGCAGCCGTCACATGCACTTTTGGAACAGGTTTACTAGGAGCGTGTGTTTGTGGTGTAACATCAGCTATTATACCCATTCCATGGAATGTCCCTGTACCGTCGATTGTTGCCACATTGTGATCCACATTGTCTGCAATATATTGTACATAATGTTCTTGAGTATGCCCAGATATATCAGTCCCTTGTATAACAGCCGCACTCCGTTCATATCTCTTCACCTCAGCACAGGAACACGAGAAGCCGAGTTTATTAAGTTATTAAGTGTATCTATCAAGAACCGTGATGCAAAATGATGATGCATCTGCATACCTAGGCCAAGCTGAAGTGGCGCTAATATGGCCCTTGGTCGTATTGCTTGCATGATTGCCTGCCCAATTGAAGCAAGCTTTACACCAACTCTGTTACCGACAAACATAGTCGACAGCAGTACTTGCAGTGTCTCTGGAATATAGTTCATAGCACAGTCTACACTTCCCATATCGTCTATAGTTGGGTAGGCATCATTTTGGATATCCATGGATTTGACATCGCTCCAAATCAGTTTTGCAGCAGTTTTTATAATATTCAGTTTCTCATCTTCAGCGTTGTCCCGTTTTTGTTGTTTATGAAATGCACAGAGGATTGAGCTGGCTGTGTCCCGCAATGTAACTACACACTCCTTTTTACTGAGCACTGTCATTATAACTCTTTCACCAAAATGTTCCTGTACTTTTGTTTTTATGTATTTTGCACTATACGGCTCCTGTTCAGTGTTTTCGAGATATTCAGCCATTTTCTGAACGAGTTCATTTATAGTTGTTTGTTCCTCATCATTTTCTTCAAGAAACTGTGCCACTTTCAGGAATGCTTCTCTTCTCTCATCTGCCTCCGGTCTTCCAACTTTGAACCTTTTCGGTGTTTCCCCACTATCAACAAATAGTTTACTGGGAATATTCTTCCCTGTCCTAAAGTTACTACTGCACTGCTGGTGATATATTGCATCTGCTGCATGTAGGTCATTCACAGATGCCAGTCGGCCTGACACCACTTCAGACCAATTGTCATTACGAGAATTGCAAATATGAGTCAAGGTGTCCTGGAAGTCTTTTGTTCTGACCGGGAATACATCAACGCCACGTTTTTTATCACATTTGGCGGGTTCTTCGCAAAACAAGCAGTGTTCTTGAAAATTGAATGCCTTTTGTGAACTGAGAACAGACCGCTTTTCAATTGGCTGTTGCGATCCTACATGTATGTGATGTGCAATATTTGCCGGTTTACAATAACTGCGACGGCAGTCCACATGTACCCGTTGTCCTGGAATAGTTCTCAAGTCACTGCCACGTTGGTCGCTTGCACGATTAACTCCATCACTTCCCTTTGTTTGGAGAATCACAGTTGGTTTTCCATTCGTGAATGTTTCTTTACATATTACACACATCTGATCCATTCTTGTTGATATTGCTGAACACTACATTTGTATCAATCTGAAACAGAAAGAAAGAAGCATTAACGAGGCTGGGATTTTACATTGCATCTTTTATCTATAGTAGTGTACTGAAGTGGCCTATCAATAGAGGGCAGCATGGGGTGCTGATCGGGCCACTTTAAACAAAGGCTAGCAAGGGGTAGACGTAACATAGGAGCAACCTTGTGTTCAAAAACCCCATCTTGGAACTTTAGGTCACTCAAATATGTCTCATGAGAGCAAATATATGGCAAAATACTTGAATTTGTCGGCCATCGTGGATTTATGCAAATGAATTTTTCATCCAATCAAATTCGAATGCACTCCAAATGCATCCTTCAGACAAATAATCCCATTCTAAGACTTGAAATCACTCAAATATGTCACCTGAGAGCAAAGATATGGTATATTATTGATATTTGGCGGCCATATTGGATTTATGCAAATTAGACGTATTTCCCCTGAAGGGATTTCTTGGGCCTTTTAATATGGTGTTCTGGGGACTTCACAGAAATGCACTGTGGTGAAAAAAAATCTGTTGCAATTTGTTCCAAGTTGAGTGAAAAAATAAGCTAGATTGCCTGGACTATAAGATAAATGCGAATATGACAAAAATTAATAACAGTAAACAAAAAAAACAAAATAATAATAAATGAAATACACACACACACACACACACACACACACACACACACACACACACTTTGTTTCCCTGGTGACCTCTGCAACACCTAAACCCATTGGATTGAAATTAGTTGATATTTCTAGTACTAAATGATAACTATAAACACAACATATTGCCATCCACATCTCAACAAAATGAGGTGGTGCCCTGACATTTGGTGGGGTACTGGAATTGTGTGTGGTCAACATGTGAACTTTTTCAAAAGTAGATATCAAGGCTAAAATTAGCAGTCATGTAACCTCTCAATGCTTGATAGTGTTTTATTTTCACAGAAATGGTTCAGACCTTGAAATTATAATGAAATGCATTCAAAAGTCAATGATGTTGTGCAACCTAAAGTGTATGATTATTTCACCTGGTGCAATAAGCCCTTAACATTACCAATGTAAACCATGTAAGTACCGCTACAACTTTCACCCATAGACGGCTGCTAGTTTTCACAACCAGTACCACAAACTGCACTGGAACTGTCAGTAGTGATTGGGGCCATCACATTTACACAGAATTGTTTCATTTAGGTCATCGAAAATTTACTAAAATTGGTAAACGTTAAACGAAATGACATGTAAATGACTGATGATTAATATTTTACTCAGTAAATTACTAAGTAAGCAATATACTCTCTAGTACTTTTAGTTTTAAGTTAATTTCAATATTTCTTAATTCTTAATATAATTTTTTTTTAAATATAGCCATGATTTTCCTTTTTAAATTAAGCACGATTGGGGATCAGATAATTTTTATTTTTAATTATACATTTTGCAAGACATATTTTATTTCAACTGTATTTTAATTATTCAACATTAATTACACCAATTTAAGAACATTATATAAATTAAATTAGAACTATTGAATGTTAATAAAAAAAACCCAATAGAAATAGGGCAAGAGTTCAGACAACAGGTATAGTCAGTAAATAGTGTATTGTTGAAATTATCTTGATAAAACATTTTTACAAAAACAATATTATTGAAAATGCTAAAACATAAAATTCACCCTTGAATACTATTTATCTGAACCACAAACACACTTTTCATTCATTAAAATTTACTTTTATTATCTTTTTCATTGACTGCAGGAAACACATAATATACTCTTCAAAAAAGTAGGGGAACTCTAATAAGAATTTACAATTGCCAAATTTGTAAGATATATTAGCTGTGGGGAATGGTTATTTGATAATAGTGAATTAATTAGGCAAACATTACGGTAGTTCAGTATTACAGTAGGTTTTATGTCCACCAAAGATCTTGAAGGACGATTGGAATAAGACTGAATGAATGTTTAATGACACCCCAGCACGAAAAGTACATCGGCTATTGGGTGTTAAAATATGGTAAATGCAAAACCAATGAAGGACGATTGGGGTCAGAAGTGAAATTTGAAAGTTGAAATTTTTTATCAGTAAATCGCAAATTCAAACAATAAAAATTACTAAAAACAAAACAATAACAACGGTATGATCACCAGAATGAAACTGACTGACAGAAATGATGTTCAACGGTGATTAATGGACCTTCCTGGAAATGGTCAAATTCGGGAATGACACCCCACGCACGTATACGAGGCAACTGCGTGATGCATGTGCAAACTATGAAATGTGTTTCGGTGTGTTCATAAACAGACCTGAACGTTCTTTTGTAGGATGTCTGTGGTCAGTCAAAACGTATGTTCGGTCTAATAGTTGATATTAGCATTAATATTTCAGGTTTCCATACCTTTTTTTTTTAAGAGTATAGTAACAAACCACTATTACCACCATAGCGCTTGTCAATATTAGACCAGTAGTGACGACACTCCAGACATTATTGTGGTCTATATTTGGCAACTGAACCGGAAAGTTAGAAAGGTTGTCAAACATTACGGTGATCGCACATGTACATAGTCTGGGCGTAGGCGGGGGTTAGGGGTGTCATATGGAAGGGGAATTTATACGAATAGTATATTTGTGTAGCCGAACATCTCTAGTTAGAGGGTGTGATTGTTGATCGCTACAACTGGTGGGCATTTGTTTTCTTTTAGCCTATTTTGTTTTAGCTCGTCCCATCCTCCTATAAAGATGTTTGTGTTTTTTGTAACCAATTTCAGTTTGGTTTGACGTAACAAAAACAGTACAAGTGTTTTGAAAATAATAAAAGCAAATACTATTTTGTGTGCAAGTTTGAAATGAATGAATGAATGGATGAATGTTTAACGACAACCCAGCAAGAAAAATACATCGGCTACTGGGTGTTAAACTATGGTAATGCAAACAAATAAAATGATGATCAACATCAATATAAAAATTCAAGATTTATATAAAAACACAATGTAAAGAACTGTGCAAAAATACAAATATCACAAATAGATGCTGACTTTTATTAAAAAATTTAATTGTATCCCGAAGAAAACAACGGGATTTGTGCTGTATTGACCATTCTCAAAGAGAATGTTACACCCTTGCACCACGGTGAGGTTACATCACGCGTAGGAAAACAATCGGCTCGGAAATAAATAACTTGTAGTAAATTCCGTAGTATGAAAAAAGCGTTCCTTGTGGGAAGGACTATCATTATATTCACTCGAAAATAAATAGAACATAGCTACTTTTTGTTTCAGGATGGTTTTAGAATATCAGTATCAATAACATACCATAGGTCCCCAAGTTTCCGAGGTGTGCTAACAATTATTGTTAACATAATAATATAATGAATTAATTAATTAATTTTTAACGATACCCCAGCACGAAAAATACATCGGCTATTGGGAACAATAATACAGACGTAAATGTATAATTATCGTGTGGTAACGTATTTTTGTCTTCAACCTTTGGGAGACCGTAATACTATATCGCTAGCACATTTTAAACATTTGCGATCGCATATTTAGCACAAAAATTAAGAATACAACTTTTTATTCGTATAATGTTTTTTTTTTAAAACAAGAAATATTTGATTAGTCGGAAACATCTTACAATGCAGCAAACTCAGGAATGTCCCTCTAATTGTCAGTTAATGAGGTGTTTAAATTCACAGTAACGACTGAATTGTTGATCTGACCAGCAAAGATTGAGGTGAGTGAATGGGATTGACTAGATGTGACGCTGACACTTTCCGCAACATCTTTTTGGCTTCGTACACAATAGGCCCAAATATAACAGCCTATCTTATCGCAATGTCAATGCATGGCCATATTTCGTAATGGTACAATTTAATGGTAAATTTAACTATTTTGTACAAACACAGTTAGATACGATAATAATCTCTAAACAAAACATTTTTCACAGTAATTTTTCAATTAATGTTTTCTAGCGTTCGCAAAAAGGACGCGTCATGCACAAATTTTATTTTATTGCAGGGAGATGCTACGTGACGTCATTCGTTGTTTTTGTTTGTTTGTTTGTTTGTTGTTGTATTTTTGTTTTGTTTTGTTGTTTTTTGTTTTTTTTTTTTTTGGGGGGGGGGGGTTGGGGGCGGGGGTGTAAAAATATAAATAAAAGAAAGTATGTAATAAATAGAGAACATCACATACTTCCTGTGTATTGCACAAGTTTATTTTCTCAAAAGAAGAGCGCAGTGAACCAAAATATCGTAATGTTTTTTAGGAAAACCAAGATTACCAACGATAACTATCAAAACAGAAATGTCTGTCTGTCACTCATAAATACAACTAAACAAACAACATAAGACATATGCAGTATTATAATTTATATTGGCATAATTTAGACACGGCTTAAGTTTAAAGTTACTGACCCGAATATTGGGTCATTTCGCAACTCAAATAAATTCAAGACAAATGGTTGCTAGACCACACATTTTAGGTACATATTCCTTTGTGAGAAAGTATTATAATCTGTGAGATATATCTACCAACTTGTCTACTGTTCTACTTTTATCAGCATGTGAGTTGGGTGTCAAATATGGCTCTACCTGTGACAAGGTCTGCAACAGCCGCCACTGTGCCGTACAATCCTCATCATGTAACGTGCAGACAGGAGACTGCGGTACTGGAAGATGCCAGCAAGGGTGGACAGGGGTTGACTGCACAACAGGTAATACAATTATTTTAGTTCATGTTGTAAAATTAACTGGTAAATAGCTTGGAAAAATACCTTTTATTTAAAGTTACAATCTCTGGTTACCATATTATAATATCATGTACAACTATGAAATACAAGCTCAAGTGCACTTTCAAAAAACTCGTGTGTGTTCGCTATGAACGGAGATCGTCAAACGTATACGCTCGATTCGTCGCCTGTGTCGCCATTGCTCGGCAAAGCACAAACGACAGCCTGTTGTCTGTTTCAGTTAACACGTGCGTTTGTCGATTTCAAATTGTAGGGTTCGTCTCAAAAAATGAAATAAAAAATCTTGCGCTGTAGGAAGAACGTTCGGTTGAGGATACGGTACTAGAGTTTTTTGTTAAAACCGGTTTGATCTTGACAACGTATTATCGACAGTCGTACCCTCCTATTTCAGAATTAATATTGTATAAAGTGTTAGTAGAACTTTTAAAGTTTAGTTTGTATAATAGTAACACATTGATCATATATATATTTTTTAAATAAAATATACTAATGTAGACAATGAACGTTTTCACTTTTTAATTTTACGTGTGTTAAAATTGACAAATTCAAATAAATATTATTTCGTTTGGAAAGGGTAAAATTAGGAGGGTTTTTTCTTTAACGACATCAATAATCATCTGCTATTGGATGTCAAACATTTGGTAATTTTGACATATAATCTTAGAGAGGAATCGGGTGCATGTGCAGGAGGAGGGTATTGGAGGTCGAAACCCTTACCTGCCATAGCTTAAAAATTGAAATATATTTTCTGGGGGAGCATGGCCCCATATAAACTTCGCTCAAGACAGTCTATAACCCCAACCCCGCTGAAATTCCTAGACACGCGCCTTAGAAACCCGCTACATTTGTTTTTAGCAAGGGATCGTTTATATGTACCATCCCACAGACAAGATATCAATACCATGGCCTTTTATATACACGGCAATGGGGATCGATCCTAGACTGACCGCGCATTAAAATAAATACCTTTTTAGGTCTAAGTAATGAATAAAAATAACATATAGTCTTGAAAACTGTTACGTAAATCGAACACAACACCCTCTTCCTCTACACCTAGAGCGTTAGGTAATTTATTAACATCCCCTTACATGTAACGCGTATGCCAACCGTTGGCCACTGTCAAAATGTCACGGCAAATCCCCCACCGACCCCTGGAAAGGTGTTGTACCATACCTCTATGGATATAAATATGTTTTGGAGATATGAGACAACCCCTCAATCAAGACAGTTAAATTTTTTCAAAATCACGTGAGAAGCACTGCGCGTGCGCAACTCACGTAATTTCCCAGTTCTACTGGCGTCCCGCTAAATGAAAAAAACCCAAAGCTGGCCATTGCGTTTGTAGTTGACCTAGATAATGTGGTGGACCTTTTATGTACCAAACAGAACTGAATCTTCTATTCTATATGCTTAAATAATAAAAATATCCCTGGGACTGCAGCTTTAACAGGTAGTTGATAATATATGCGTATTTATATAATATCGGTTTTGCTTAATTTTGTTAGCTCTCATCTGCATACACATTGCCAACAAATGAAACTATATTTCTCATCTTCCAAATCTTATCTTTATTATTATTATTATTATTATTATTATTATTATTATTAGTCCACCCGAAGAGTAGAAAAGGTTTTGTCTCTTTCTGTTCATCCATCGGTCTGGATGTAGTAGGCCTACAGTTATGGTGTAATAGTGCAATTACCCGTTTTTGACAGCTGTCGCCAGATCAAGTTTCATATCAGTTTATTCAAGGGCCGTTAAAGTCGATATTTCAATGCATGCGAATACACACTGCAGATTTATTTTTATATAGTAATAGTCAACATAACATTATATGCTCCTGTGATTAAATACGGCATGTTTTACACATTTTAATTAATAAAATAATAAGTTATTCGACTTTCATAGGGATACATTTGAGAGTACACAATAACAGATTTACCAGATATATGTATATCAGCTCTGTAAGTAGGCGAGGGCTGTAACTGACTTTTAGTTTTAGTTACTAAAACGTTATCAGTAGCATGCATTTCCAAGCATGCATTTACTAAATAGTCCCGTAACTCTTAAGTGAAGATTGCTAAAATATACCCACCTGTCTCCTCAAAGAAATTGCGAATCAGAAACTACTACGTTAACTGATGACATCTCCCGTCGCGCATGTACACTGGTGCCCTTTACCTTACACCAAAATGTTGAGATATCTAGAAATGGCATGTAGGATAATAGCTTTGATGCACTTTAAACGTTATCCGTCACTTGAGACAAGCCAAAGTGCAGCGGACAGGTATTTGAGCCAAATGTATAACAATTCGCATTGTGTTTCAAATTTGTCTTTGGATTGCAGAGTTCATGAAAAACCAAGATGACATTTTTTAAGGAACATTACAAGCGTCCGTTTACAAAATGGCCGCCAGTCAGTAATTGAGATTTTACATCGCCGAAACTTAGGGAATGATTTTTGTGTCAAACCCATGGCAGGGGCAGATGCAGAATTGGTTTCTAGGGATGGGAAGCAGTATTTAAAAATTGCACCTCCAGTATTCAGGGAAGAAATGCAACGTTTGAAAAGGGCACTTGTAATATTTGCAGGTACACTAACACGTATATTTGGTAATCTCCCACACAAATAACAAGCTGCCCAAGATGAAACAGATTCCCTACTAAAAATAAATAAATGCATTGTAGTCACCTGAAATTAACCAATATGTTTTGATGGTTGGTACTTTTGGCTCTTTTTCTGCTCGTGCTGCAGGGGCATGACGCCTTTTGGAATGAATGAATGAATGAATGAATGAATGAATGTTTAACGATACCCCAGCACGAAAAATACATCGGCTATTTGGGTGTCAGACTATGGTAATGCAAATAAATAAGGTGATGATCAACATCGATATAAAAATTCAATATTTAAATAAAAACAGTGTAAAGAACTGTGCATAAATAAAAATATCACAGATACATACTGACTTTTACATACATACACAATTTCAATTTGTGCTGTATTGGCCATTGTCAAAGAGAATGTTACACCCCTGCACCACGTTGAGGTTACAGCACACGCAGGGGACGCCTTTTGTATATTTGACAAAATATGCAAAGAAATCAATTTTAAATGTAACGCTACGTCTAAAGGTGTTTTTAAATTTTATAAAATGTTTTATTTTACGTGTTTTATTTTTTATAAATAGTTATTACTTTTTATTTTATTTTATTTTGACTGAATACAAATTCCATTATCGGCACCCAGTCAGTGAGTTCACAGACTTCGCTCTCACTAACCACAAACAGCTAACCATGTACACACTGTCCTCGACAGACGGCCCCAATACCTGAGATGTGTTCCCAGGATAGCGTGCTTGAACCTTCCTTGATTTAAGCACGGAAATCTAATGATATAACAGTTTAGGGAACACGTTTTACTCTTATGTATGCGTGTATTTTGCCTTTCATAAAGTAACACATGTTGTACTAAGTAGACTAAGGCGATTCAAAATGGGGGATCTGTGCAACCCCATGCCAAGCTGCAAGTATAATAATAAAACGCAAACATGTAAGGGATGTATTATCAATTAACCGAAAACAACGATCTAACAATTTAAAAATGAAAGCAGTTAATTTATATTATCTTGATTAGCCTTTTCCAGGGGAAATGTATATTAGATATCCGTGTATGTTAATGCTAAAAACAAAATTGATTAAAAAAAAAAGAACGTGGAAAACGGTACCTTAACTTATTGTAGTGAGTGTTAGGAAATAAACAGACCACGTTTCTTAGATCTCACCCATAAATATCTACTCCATGGGAAAAAAATAGTAATCCAGAACTCATAAGCGGACAAATGCCTTTTTCAGACTGCACCACAAACTCTTGCTTAAGTCTTTGCCTATAACCTAGATATCCATACGTATAATTGAACTATGTGTCATCGGTAGAGATTCGATTAATCCTGGAATATGAATCAGGGACAGATCCAGATTTTATCCCATAATGTATATAGAATAATAAGTGCATTACATCATTCGATCTCAATCTGGGCATCGAGTAAATAAGGCTTATCCAGTATTAGTTCTAAATCATAATCATTTAAAAAAAAAAAATGGTTGATTACATTTTTTTCGAGAGATGATAATGCGAGGTAGTCGAAACATATAGTTAGACGATTGCTTCTGCCGAATTGATCCAAACTTTTAAAACACATAGACGTTGAAGTCTGTATTCAAAATCTATGTATTAGACAATGAGTGTTTGTATAGTCGATGCTTTTTATGGGGGTTTTTTTAATTGCCCTTAAATTTGTAGCAGCTCAGTTTGCATTTTATTTCATAACAAACTTTCTGTACATACGAAATTCTTGGGAGGTAAAATCCGATTTGGGTATTTACAACCATTAGATCGACCAAAAGCACACTGAATATACAGATACTGATATTATAAATAAGAAAATATATTTATGATATAATTTAAATCGTTAAAAAGGTTCTGTTAGTTGAAAACATTTTACAAGATACTCTGCAATAGTAATTTACCAATCATGAAGCAGGCTGGGAGGACGATAACTGCACACAGAGAGTTGCAATTTGTATTGTACACACCGTCTAGGACCGACACCAGATATGTGTACTGTCGTAGCTATAATCTTCCTACATATCTTGGTACCACGATTGGATTTTTGTACAAATAATTGTTTTAACATATAATTTAAAGGTACAACTAATAATAAAGCAATTATTAACTTATATTTAAGACTTTTAACAGTTAATTAATTTTGTTGGAAGAAATAATAAATTTGTACGTACAAAATTATTTTAGACAGACATCGATATTGAGATACTACAAAACATTACGGTGTGCAGAAATGCATTGGCGATAGAGATATTCATATTATAAGCACCAAAATGAAAGTAAACTGTAATTTTAATGATGCAAAAATATTTTATTTCATCTTTTAAAAATGGTAAGAAATTAATGGTAGTCCCACAAAGATAGTACATTTTAGTTTGTAGTTAGGGTGGTATGGTTACTACGGTGTTCTAATCGACGTTGTAAGGGAGATCATACATGTGATCATGTTAATAGAGTGTAGTTTTACAATATAATTTTTGACAAATATCTTTGTCTAGAAATAGCTCCTAACGTTATACCTAAGAAATAAATTGTCTGTCTGTCAACATGAAGATGCTAATATTGTATCTTCATCTCCAGCATGTAAACTAGGAGACAACTATGGAGCTAACTGTAACAGGAACTGTCGATACAGACACTGTGTTTCTCAAGCTGCACCCTGCACTACAGACACGGGAGATTGTGGTAATGAGGGTTGTGAACCTGGCTGGACGGGAGTCGACTGTACACAACGTATGTGATTTTCTTCAGTCATTAGTTTAGCTTGTAATACTTGATTCTTTTAAATATAATAAATGCTTCAAATATTCTGGTGGTAATGATGGTTCCACCATTTGATTATATGTCTAACTTGCATGATCGCACTTTTTAGTAACTAGTTTCATTTCCTACATAATTTCCAAATGTAAAATATACTTGTTTATGTTTTCAGTTGTATATTTTACATATTGCAATCTGATAGTTATCACTATTCATAAAAGAACCATAACAAAATCACCAAAACATTCACTTTCAGCATGTAGTAGAGGTACATACGGCTCCGCGTGTTCTCGACAGTGTTCAGCTCGACACTGTGAAGGAGTCTCGACATGTGATCACATAACTGGTGGATGTGTTGGAGGATGTCAGG
>NW_024533700.1:0-61513 GCF_016097555.1 Gigantopelta aegis | reverse complement strand
AAATACAACTAAATTTTAAAAATAACAACAAACCCAATCACCTTAATTAAATGTTGTATGTTCTTGATAATTTATTCTTCAAGTTTAAATAACTAAAAAAAAATTTCACTTCATGTTGTATTTTCTGGGTGGTTCCCCTTTTTATCATCAACCTGTCAATTTTTGAGTGGGCCTATCCACTATATGGAGGTGATATAAATTAGGACTTTATTTGTTGCACTGTTAACATGAAAAATTTACTTTTTATGAAAACGCAAGCTCTATAAATAAACCCATTCTCAGTATTTTTCAAATGAAACAGTGTGGTTTTTGAAAAGAATTTAAAATTAACTTATCTTTGCATTTTTAAGCATAAAGAATTTGTAATGAATGCTAGAATTACTTATGAATTTAGACCATTGGTCTCACTAATCCTTCTTTATGCAGTGAATGTTTGAAATTTAATTCACTTGTATAGGTATGCTTCTATATATGGCTAATAGTCTTCCTTTCCATTACTGATCAAATGATAAGAGCATTCTAGTGATGAACTTAGAAGTTCTGTCTAGTTTATGGTGGTATTGGAGTTACCATTTCCTTTATGGCATAAAAGCTTTGTTTGTGCATTACCACCCCCCAAATATTTTTTGTCTGCATAGTTTTTTTTTGAATTTTATCATGCTCAATCTCCTCACTGAATGAAAGGATCTTATTTGGACTTATTAACATACTAATATATATAAACTTGAAGTCAGACTAAAACTAAATCACTGAGACAAAAACTATATAATATCAGTTTAGAAACTTGGACATGCTAATACTCTTTCCCTGTTTGAAATATTTACATTTGTAATTTAGATTCTGTCTTTATTGACTTTATATATGATGATATCAAAGTTCTCTGACTTGTCCCTTTCTTTACTTACTATTCTATTACATGTCAATTTGAAACAGTTTCATACCATTGTGGACAACATGACTATTGTAACATTGTATTTGTAATTTGTAAACACACATATATGAAGTTATAATTAAACTGAAGTAACATTCACACTACATTAATGACCCAATTTTTATTTAGCAGTATACCACTAAAAGCATAGAGCAATAATCTGTTACATACAGTGCTCAGAAATATAATCTCTTTGTATATGTGTATTTAAAAATACACTAGTCATAAATATTATGAACTAATTTTTCTAACTCTTATATTTAGCAAATTCGAAGTAAAACAAATGAAGAGATCACTAAAAGTACTGGCACTAATAAAGAGGACAGGAAACTACTACTAGTATTAGAGGACACTGATTTCACAACTTTTATACTCTTTCATGAGATATTATTATCATATTAACATTATCAATTTCAGTCCCACCACATCAAACAGGTTGCTTTATTACAATTTCGAGATACCTTCCCTAATCCATCATTCAATCCATGATCAGAGTTGGTCTGGCTGGTTGATGACTACATAGCATAGGTAAACTAAACTAAAAGGTATTTTAAAGACCAAAAACTAAACAATAATCAACTAAAAGTAATCAAAAGAGTAACTACGACAAAAAACAATTTTAAAAAACAAACAAACTAAAACAAACAACAACACCCAAACAGATATTAAAGACCAACTATAAATAACAAAAAAATAACAATCAAAAGAGGCAAAAACCTACAATAACTAACAAAAAGTAATAATAAAGAGGCCAAACTAACAATAAAATTGAACAAAGTATCATAAAGAGGCCAAAACTAACAATAACTAATTAAAAGTAATCCTAAAGAGGGCCAAAAGAACTTCAATTAACTAAAAGGTATATACTAAATAATAATAACTAAATTATAATAAGTAAAACAAAAAAATTTATTGACATGTTTATTATTTTTAAATACAATAGTCAAATTGTCGTCATGTGACTCACAACATTATAAACTGTTTTGTACTGTTACAATTGCCACTCAACAAATATTCAACCCCTTGTTATTTTGAACATAAATAATTTGGAATGAATGCTAGAAGAGTTTGTTCTTATCCAGTAAAATGTATAATCTAAAGGAGCTATCTTGATGATTTGGGTTGGCCACAAGCGGTATATATATACTGTCTTATGTTGACCTCATCTATCCCAAAATCAGTCAGGCTCTTTATAATCAATTTAATTGTCTTTCTATACTTAGCTCAGGGTAACTTTGGTAAAAGTAGTATTATGTACATCCTCTCTACTTAAGAGATTTTTTTTTCTTGGGGGGGGGCTGCACTATAAATTGAATTACTTGTTTGTTCATATTAACTATATATATACTTGAGTCAGATAAGACTAAATTCACTCAACAAACAAATAAAACGTTAGTTAGTTAGAACGAGACCCCCCCTTTTTTTTTTTTGACAAAAATAGCCTATCTTCTTCAGTGGTTCAATGGAATAGGAACTCTCGTGTTTTGTACTGATTCTTTTTTATCACCTCTAGGATTAAATTGGAGATAACAACAATTATAGTTTTAAAACACATGTATGTGGATTTTATTATAATTTTTGTTGTTTTATGATTGAAATAACATCCAATGAACCAATCTTTATTACCAGTATAACACTAAAAGCATAGACCAATAACCTGTTACATAACAACTATAGATATACTATTCACGTCATATATGTGTGTTTACAAAATAAAAAGGTCATAATATTATTTAACTACATTTTTACTCTTATGTTGGCAATGAAATAAAAAGAAAAGAATATTAGTAATAAATAAACCATTTTATTAAGTCATAGAATATTGTCAACTTAGAATCCGGATAGAAGCTAGAAGACATTGTGTCTTATTCCACTACTCAATATTAACTCCAAAGGAGCTTTCTTGATGTTATGTTTGTCAATAGCTTTGTATATCTACTGTCCCATGTTAGTAATAGCAAATAAGATGGATGCTGATGCATGATTGGACAATATAAAAGCTTATCTTATGTGAGCTGCATTCTTCTGTGATAGGATGTGGTGTTTTGACAACATCTGAAAAACTTTAAACTGTTAGTCCCTCAATATATAGTGATGTATGCAAGTAGGAATTTTCAAGTCACTTGAGTATAAGCGATATATATGCTAATGTCCTTTCCATTTATTACTGATCAAATGAGTAGGAGGATTTGCGTGATGGACTTAGTGCTGCGTACAATCATGGTATTGGATCAGATGTTTTCTAATATGATGCAGGAGAATGAGTCATGCCTATTACATAATACGTCTTGAATTATGACATGCTATTGTCAATTGTTCTCCTGGTCTAACTGTGCTCTGCTTTAGTCTATTCTTTGTCAACATGGCTAGACAAGACACCTCAAGATCATTTTAACCTATTTAAACCATATTGTGTAAAGTACTCCACGCACTAGAAAGAACAAAAATACTCAAGGAATCATAGTGCCCTCACCTACGGGAACAAGATGTTCCCTTCATAAGACTTAGATAAAAATAATAGTGGTCCTTTCTCAGAGGAGGAGGTAGAGGATACTCCAAATCCTAACATTACTTTAGTTTGAATGATAACATTGAAGTGGTTAATGTCTCTTATTTATTATTCCGACTATGACTACCACAAGTGTTTGGAGGATTGGTATAGTTCTTGTTACTATAGCTTCTTTTGAGTTTATCATAGCTCAATCTCTTATCACAGATAAATAAACTCATTGGATACAATCTTATTTCCTACATTTTGTTTTTGTTTCAATCACTCTCAATCTTTTTATAAGTTGTGGTTTTGTTCTATATACTCACTCATGGGGGGGTCAGGGGGGATCTTGGTGTTCATTATCTTTCTCATTCGTCTAAGCATTGTGAATCCTCAACAAATTAATCCTTTATGTCTTACATCTATAGCAACAGTTTTCACATTAGTTATTATTTTTATTTAAATTTGAATAAGTAATTCATGTAACCAAATCATTGGGACATATTAGTCGTCACTTACATAGAAATGTAACAAGCTGTCTTGTATTTTGTATCATATCAAGGCAACGAGGAAACTATAGCTACTTTGTTCATGAGGTTATAGACACCAATCTTAAACTTTAAACTTTTTTTGAACTATTGTTAAGTATGTTTTATTTAGCAAGAGAAAACAATTCTTAATGCTAAAACAAATAGCTGTACATAATATAAAGAATTGAAAATGTGGACAAGGTGGCTTTATAGTGACTTGTATAATAGTTATATACTACCTTATAATAGTTCCACTACGTAATAGAAAACACTTTATTGTTTACAAATCTGATAACAATTGTTTATGAATTGTTGACCTACGTTGAAGTAAATAAGAAAGAGATACAACACCTAACTACTCACTGAATTTATACAGTCAAATTATATTACTTCATATAATATGACTTGCATACACAGATTAGTCCACAATAATTGGCACTTTGATACAATATTAGAGCTGTTGTATTTTCAAGCATAACAAATTTGTAATGAATGCCTAGAAGAGTGTATTCTTTATCCAGTAGAATGTATTAAATCTAAAGGAGCTGTCTTGATGATTGGGTGTCCACAACATTATTTTCTACATGTCTTATGTTGACCCAAAAACTCTCAAAATCGATCAAGGTCTCCTATAATCAGTATTATCTCTATCTATACTTGACTTCAATACTCCGCAAATCTTCTTCCCACTATTTGGATGGATTGCTGAGCATGGATTGGACGATATAGAGCTATTCTATATGGACTGTATTCTGTAATAATAGAATGTGTATTTTTTACCGGATCTGTCTATGACTTATGATTTTAACCCACTGCGTGCAAGCACAATCTTTTTTATTTGTGCAGTGTTTTCAATTCCTTACTGGTTTAGCTGCCTATAGATGCCAAACAGTCTTCCATTTATTATGATCAAATGTTAGGAGCATCTGGTGATGTACTTAGTTCTGCCACTACAATTGGTGGTATTGGCAGTTCACAATTTTCTTACTGTAGTACTAGTGGATTTTGTCTGTACATTACAATTCTTGGTCACATGGTTAGACAAAATACCTCAGATCACTAAACCCTATAAAACATATTACTAAAGTACTCAACTATGCTAGAAAGAACAAGTATCTCTAGGAATTGTAGTGCCCTCACCTACTAGGAAAAGATGTTCCTTTCACGATTGACCTTGGTAAAGACAAATATGGTGGTCCCCTTTCCTCAGGAGGATGTAGAGAATGTTAAGACAGCACTGAGATTAATACCAGTTATATTTATATGTGCAATGAGAGGAATGGTTGTAGATGTGAGCAATGAAATCCCATCATAAGTCACATGACAGTTAACAATGATAGTATTCTTGCGTGTTTCTTCATTGATCACAACAGATTTTTTCATCAAATAACAACTTTTGGAAGTTCCATTATATCATTATATGATAAGACCACTTATAAAGAAACCACCAAACATACTACTAGTATGTTGACATTAATTGGAGCTGGTTTATTTATTCATTTTTTAGGACCTGTAGGTATGGTAGTAACTAGAGACTATAGGTCACCTCCAAACAATCCTAATGTCCAACCACTTGTATGTTTAATGATAATATCAAATGACGTACCTTGCTCTCAATTATTACTGGAGATGATACCACATTTGCTGGAATGGTTGGGTTGGTTTTTTGGTGTGATAGTCCTTCTTGAATTTATCATTGCCAAAATCTCCCTCATGAACATGAAAGGATCTCGTTATTAGGACTTTTATCAGTTTGGATTTGATGGTAATACATACCGCTCAACTGATTGGATACACTCTCCCATCGTCCTTTTCAATTCCCTTCCTGCATCCGTCCTCCTATAAGTTGTGGTTTCTTTTCACACCTACTCACTCACTCAGACTCTACTTCCTCTCTCCCTTGTGTTTCATTATCTTCCTCATTCTATGTAAACATTACAAACTGAGAGTTAGAAATAATCAGTTAATATTCACACGATAACAGAGACACATATCACAGCTTTATATTGACCAGGAAGAAGATTAGTTATAGGAAATTAATGAAGAAAATACTACGCATTAACTCATTAGTCAAGGTATGGCAACTTGAAGCAATTCATATTTAACATATAACTGTGATTGTGCATGATTTGATTCTGGAGAATTCTTTGCTTGTGTACTATAAAATTTAAATTACATATATTTACATATTAATGTATATAATTTAAGTCACATAAAAGTAAAGATCACTAAAAAAAAAATAAAAATCAGTTAGAACCAGATATTTTGACTATGTTTTGTTTTCTTCAGTGGTTCAGTGGAATATGAGCTTCTTCGTTTGTAACTGGATCTCTTTATTACATCTTAGGATCAGTTTGAAGATAAGGATTAGTTTTGGTTAATATTTACTAAAGAAGCTACTCCAGAGAGCAACTTTCTTAGAGTTATTCTTCTCAGTCTTTTTTATACCTTCTGTTGTATTCCTGTGTTGATTTGCAACAATAGAAACAGTTCATAATGTTGTGGTTTCATAATGACACCACAACTATTGTAGTTTTAAAGAGAGTATTATGAACTATTTTCTCTGTCATTGCAGTTAACACAATAGAATTGAAAGTTAAACAATTGTGAACATGACTATTGTAGTTTTGTAAACACGCATATATCAAGTTATTAAGTGAAGTGACATCCACACCTTTAGCTGATCCACTCTTTTATTTGAGCAGTATAGCCATTAATATCATAGAGCAATAACCTGTTACAGAAACAATTACTCATAACACTTATTATGAACTAATTTTTACTCTCACATGATAACAAATGAAGGTAAAAAATAAGAATTAATATACAATACATCAACCAAGAAGAATAGTATTTTTAGGAAAATTGATGAAAAAAAAAACTTCAATGAGAACATCTCCCAATTCTCTCACTATGTTTTCACTTTTCTAATAGTCAATATCTACATCATAAATAAAAAGTGTCCTTCCTTTTCCTGTGTAGTAACAAAGTTTCATTTCCATCGTAAACTGATTAAACATTGTTATATACTGCAAGTACTACTGTTCCACCATGACTTGAATAAACTTAGTTCCTTGTGCAATTACTACTTTTGTACCACACCAAAAACATCAAAAAAAAAAAAAAAAAAAAAAAAAAAAAAACTATAAATTTATAGGCGCTATAATCCATTTGGTGAATTACTAGATGTACCACTAAGTTATTATCTGAAAAGCTAATTCTAATACAGTAATGATCTAATACAGTAATGTATCAAATACAGTAATGATCTGCTAATACAGTAATGACCTAATACAGTAATGAGTCTAATACAGTAATGATCTAATACAGTAATGATCTAATACAGTAATGATCAAATACAGTAATGATCTAATACAGTAACGACCTAATACAGTAATGGTATTCTAAATAAAATTTATAGGTGCTTGTCATTTGGTCAATTTACTAGATGTGGTCACTAAGTCAATATCTGAAAGCTAATTCTAATAGAGTAAAGATCTAATGTAGTAATGAAAGTTGACATTTTGAGAGTTAACATTTTGGAAATTGACATTTTGGGAGTTGAGATTCTGGAAATAACCAGTCACCACTTGTTTTGAGAATTTTTAATTATACAGCTTGTATATGGATGTGCTAAAATTGTTACTATTAGAAAAAGTTTCAATCTTCAGGGTTAGTTTATTATAACTCACGATAGTATTACTTCCTATGACACCTCCTATCAATAGTCTCATAAACCAGACCCCCCCCTATCCCTATGAAATGATGGATGGGAAATGGTCTGGAGAATTGTTAATACATCAACTTTTGACTCTCGTTTTGAACTCTGGAAATATTGTGTGCTAATCAAATTACAACACATCACAATTTAGGTATTTCAATATAAGCATCATACGTATTGCACACTTAAAGACAGCGAAATGGATCTCAAGAAATCAAATAAATGAAGAAATTGTTAAAAGTACTGGCTACTATCTAAAGATTAGAGCAAACTACTAGTAGTATTAGAGACACTAACTTCATATTGGTATCTCTACTACTACTAGTAGTTTTACTCTACTCTTGTGAAATATTATCATCACATTTACATTATCAAATTTCAGTCCTGCCCCCATCATTAATAAAGAACATGTTTCTCTCTATTCCATTGTTCAATTATAGGAGTTTCAGGTCTGTCTTGTGAGACTACATAACAGAGAAAACTAAACTAAACTAAAAGCATTTTTAAAGACAAGCATCCTTGTTAGCTCACACTTGGTTAGAGATAAATTTAGGCGTACATAGCTTGTATCCATATATTGGAAGTGTTACTAACTTAATCTGTTTAGTTTATGTGTAACTCAACAATATTAATGCTTTGGTTACATTATAACAACAGTTTTCCAATGGTTATTATTTTTAATTTAAATTCAAAGAGTAAATGTCACCAAATTCAGTGGACCATTAGTCTTCACTAACATAAAATGTAATGGTAATGTCTTGGTCATTTGTGTCATAGCAAAGCAAGGTAGCAAGCAACTATAACTACTTTTGCTCATGAGTGTGATAGACATCAGTTCTAAACTTTCAAATTCTTTTAAACTATATAAATATGCTTTCCTTAACAAGAGAAAAAAAGTCTTTAATAAACAAAATAGTTGTACATAATATAAAGACTTGAAAATGTGACAATAGTGACTTGTATAATATGTATATTACTAGCTTTTATAGTAAATTAATAGAAACACTTTCATCTTTAACAATTGTTTATCAATTATTGTACCTACCTGAAAGTAAAAATGAAAGAGATATAACAGTTATGACTGTACCAAAGATAACAGTCAACAATCATTACTTCCATGTGTCTAACTCATACACACATATTAATTGTTTTTCTCAAAAGCAAAGAAGAAAGTATTTCTAACCATCTTAACTGATGAAAAGTCTTAGGCAAAGAGATAGTAGATGTGAAAGGACATTACAGACATGTTGATAATTCTTATAAGAAAGTATGTAGCTATGTATACACACAGGTGTAGCTACCTCTGGTTACCATCAACCTGCTGTCATGGTCAATTTAACAGTCGGGCACTATCGCACTAGCTTAGTGGAGGGTGAATTTATAGTCTAGGACTTTAAGTTTGTCTGCACTGTCGCTAATGAGATGACTGTTTTACATTTAGTTTATAGTACAGCAAATTCTAAAGAATAAACCATCCTTCTCAGATATGTTTCATATACAAGAAAAACGTGATAGCTTTGAACTCTAAAATTAATAACTAAAGAACAATATATAATAATAAAACATAACAACATCTCATGTTATATGTTCTTAATCAATATGCTTGCTTTAAGTATCATAATAACTAAACAAAGTATATCACTACATGTTATTATATTTTAATACAACATATTCAGTTATCATCATGTGACTCACACACATTAAAATTGTTTTCTAATTGTCACTCAGATAAAATATTAGAGTGACAATTAGAACACATTTTAATGTTGTGAGTCACATGATGATAACTTGAATATTGTTTTATAAATATAATAACATGTAGTGATATACTTTGTTTAGATTATTGGATATAATCTATATCGTCTTTTCCAGTTCCTTCCTGCATCCATTCCTATAAGTTGTCACGCTTTCTATTACTACCTCACTCATACTCTCCTTCTCTCTCTTTGTGTTCATTATCTTCCTCATTTTATCTAGACATTACAAACTGAGAGTTAGAAAATATCCAGTTTAATATTCATATGATAGCAGAGACACATATCATAGCTTATATTGAACAGGAAGAAGAGTATATAGAGAAATTGATGAAGAAAACTACTCCATTATGTCATTAAGTTTATGACAAATTTGGAACCACTTTCATAATAACGTGATTGATTGTGCCTCCTCTTTAATTTGCAATTAATTATTAAAGAATATTTACATGTTTTTGACATATTACAGATGGACTTAAATTGTTCTTCTGTTACTAATGAATTGTTTTTTCCTTCTAGTTTTATTTTTGTAACTTAACAATATTATATATAGCAAAGTTTGATTTTTCATAAATAAGGTAAAAGTAAGCTTCTTAAAATTGACTGCTATCAGATATATTGGAACTTTCAATCAGAGATCAGAGATAGATGTATTCATCCTGACATTATTACTTTCAATGATAGTTGTGTCAGTGTATCTACATACACGGTGATATGACTAGTTTATATATGTATTTTATCTAAAGAAATTTATGAATGAATAAAAAAATACAGTATTGTTTTAATAAATGTTTATCCGATAATACATGTAACAGTCCATTTTTACTATGTTTTATGTATAATTATATTATGCCCATAAAATATTTAGGTATCATACTATTAGAGTAATTGGTGCTGTAACTATTCATTAGTCCCATATTGCACACAAAAGATATGTTATATTACATGTATATTATATGTATCATACATGGCATTACATGTGTATTACATGTATATTACATGTGTATTACATGTATATCATAGGTGCATTACATGTATATCACATTGTATTACATGTATATCATAGGTGCTTACATGTATATTACATGTATCTCATACATGTTATTACATGTATATTACATGGTATTGTACACATTGTTTATACATTTTGAGTGTTTTTCACAGGGCCATTAGCATGTATATATCATAGGTGCAATACATGTGTATTACATGTGTATTACGTGTGTATTACATTTTTTATTACATGTATAATCACATGTATATTACATGTGTATTATATGTATATTATGTGTATAGAAAAAGAACATATTTCCTAAACAAGGTAAATCATCTTGGTAATTGTTTTGGAAGATACTGAATTCATAATAACACTGACTTGAGCTACAAAGGTTATACATTTAGCAGCAGTGTCTATGGAAGGCTATAGCTATAGAATATTAAAAGCGAGAAGCAAGCTGTCAAGAAGCTTTCAAACATGATCACCCATACCTATCATTGTAGTGCTCACAGTTAGTGTTAATGAAATTCATTGGTTGGTAATATGGCATGAGATTTATCTCTTTTTGATCATCGCATGCAACAATACAATAAAATGATGACACAAGATAGTTGTATATATATTTACCTGTGATCATGTGACTGCTTGGCAGTAAAATGAAGTAAATGAAGTCACAGTTAATATCAGTCCATACAAAAAATGCCAACAATATAGTAGAAATGACAGTTCTATTATCATAATAACGCAGCCACATGCAGAAATAAATGGCACAATAGTTATATAAGGTATCTCTTAATTAAGATTAATTTGTATACATTCTGATTGTTATTTCCTTGAAGCAATTTGGTGATAGAATTATCATAATATCTTGATATGATATTGAAGTACTCACTCCTTCTAGAACCCAAAGAAAAAACAAGATAATTTGACTATTATCTTAATTTTTGATTTTCTACTTTAGCGATACTTTCTTTCTGACTAAATTAAAAGTTTATAAGTAAGGTTGTTATAATTTCAGGCCACAGTGTGCATTGACAACCTGTGGCAGCCATTTTTTTCTGTCTGTGCCATCCCTAAACACTATTGTGATTTAAAATTTATAAGATCATCTTCCAAAACTATTATGGGACAAAGTTTTAAAACACAATGATTGACATATGATATATGATGAGGTTATGCTCTCCTTAGAGATCAGACACATATCAAGAAGACACCTTTATCTCCACAAAGACTACAACAGGTAGAGAAGGATCTCTTACTTGACTTTAATACAGTTACACACATGCTCTAGTCTGTAATGTTAAATACTTATTATCCTCTCTATATCACTGTACATGTATGTATACTTACTTCATATTATCTAGGCTTCATCATTATTAGAACAGGTCATGTCCAGTTGTAGTAGTACCAGTGAGCAGTGATATGTCTTGTACATTTTTTGATGAGATGACAAAAGTGGTAACAAAAGGAAAATTACACAATGACTTCTTAGTAGAAATGAAGAATAAACGTAACTGTAGCTGACCATATATGCTCACAATAATTGTACTATGCTCATGGTTACTTTCTTAATAAGATCACTTACGTGAGTTTGTAACTGTTAAATTTCAAGACCTCTATGTCATGAGTCTTCTGATAAAGTTTGAAAGGTACCTTATAGACAGATTCTAATAGACCACTTTAAATTAAGTTCAATGACATTCAGTCATTGGTAGGCTTTGATTTTGTTATCATATTCCTAAAAGTGTAGGTTATGTAATCTATGTAGTGGTATCATTATAATACATTATATGATAGTATAATGCCATTCTGAGTATCTCTGTATTGGACATATTAATGTAATGACTGTACTTTACTTTGTATGTGGCAAAATTATTTTTATTGTGATCTATAATTTCATAATTGTTTGGTTCTAGTGATAATGGAATACCTACAGAGTTATCATATGATCTTGATACAACAATGCATGATGGAGAAGATTCTATTGCTATGAACATATTGCCAATGTTAACATCATCTATTTGGAAAGAGAATACCAGGTACATATCATACTTCACTCTTAGTCAGTGATACACACATGGTATCTTAGGGTATGAAAATGATATTTAAATGATTATATCATATAATGCATATCTTTTTATGTAGTTCTGGTGACATTCGATGTTTACCTGCTCATTTTAAACTTTTATGATCTTGTGAACAAGCTCTTAGTGGAGGACTCTCAGAAATCGATGCATATTAGGTATGAAATATTATAATAATTGTCCTCCCTAAGTTTAAGACATCCTCCATGTTTTGTTCCATTAATAAGTTAGACTTTTGATGGATAATTTGATGTCAATCTTGAGGAAACATCAGTACAATTTTCTTTGTCCCACTATTAAGGAGTCCTTACTATTGTATACATGCATGTTGTGTCATGTAATTTGATCAACTATATTTCATTGTTAGGCTGTCCTGTTGTGCTTTGTAGTGCTGCTAAACTAGATCTTGAGTCATTCATGATCTACCTATGTACAAAAACAGTATATATGTGCCTCATTGTTTCATTGTCTTAACTGGTTTAGAGAACTGGTACGTTCTACTAACACAATGTACATATATGCCTATTATATTATTTCTGTCCATGTATGTGTATAACCTATTCATTGGTCTCTCTATCTATCAATCCATACATACATGTACATATATACATGGGTTTTATGACAACTAACAGTGTTTAGGATTTAAAGGAATCATGTTATATATAATAATAATAATATACCTTTTTTTCTGTTATATTATAATATATATATTGTACTATAGGTGTCCTCTTTTGCTGGGAAGAAGACAATGAAATGAAAGGCAAAGTTCTTCTCAGACTAAAGAACATAATAGAATTACAGGACCAATTACAAGGATGTTTTATCAGGTGACTGTATTCTAATATAGTAACAGTATATTATTAATATCTGTATTACAGTCACTAGTAGTCCTATACCAACTATGGAAGGATATCAAGTAAAGACATCCTCTAAGAAGTCCAGCCGCAAGTAATGTGTATTGTTAATAGAATGTGGGTGGGTATCTGTAGTATTATACTGTAGATCTGGTAATAAAACAGCTATAGGAGCAGATCAGACTGTGATTGTGACACAAACTGCTTTAATAAGGTAAGTACCAACATTGCAATATAGCAAGTGTACATATGTGAATCAATGTTGTTGAAGTTGACTCTCTGATCAAGTATTTATTAATGCATACCTATTAATAATATATATTTCCTTGTGTATATAACATGATATACGATATATCTTTGCTTGTTTTTATACATTTCATAGGATGCTGATACCACACTTAACAAAACTTCAAAGGGAGGCAGTAGTAATATATGATCAGATAAAACCACATTTCAGGTAATTAAATTCACACAATATCAAGTAATTATTATTGCTATGTGTAGGACATTGGATATATCTGCTTATCTGGCACTAACATATGGTCCACTAACTAAATCAATTCTTGATACAAATATGCAATCAAGGGAGTCTGTAGAACTATATTTACAACCTCCTGAACTCCTGTTTCTTCTTGAAAATTTGAAGAACAGATTACACAAGAGAGATCATGTTAGTATATACAGTAATACTTGTAGTTTTCTGTACATGTACATACATGTGTGTTTATATGTATGTGTGTGTGTGCATGCATAAATGTTTCATTTATAATAAAGCTTCATCAATGTTGCTGTAGATCATGTGATAATTGATTTGTATTGCTTTAGAATGTTGAAAGACGAGGTGTTCATGAGAAGCCATTTATAGAAATGTTTGTGCAAAAACTTCTCTGTGGTTTATGTAATCATTTAGAAAATATAAGCAAGGTACACTTTATAATAGTAGTTATATATAAGGCACTGTGTAAAATAGGATGACTTTGACAGCTCAGAAAACAGCTTATGTGTTGATTCTTGTGTGCAGTCTATTATGAAGTGTTAGCTTCTTTTTTCAGTCTGTGAGTTGATTCTCTTTAGGTTGGCTTTGATCTAATTTCCTCTCTCTCTCTCTCTCTCTCGATCTTTCTTCAGAAGTATTTGATGAAGACTTGCTTAACAAATGGACTAAGAGTAATATCAGATCGTTCCTTCAAACATGTAGTCAAGATATAATAGAAGACAGAACACGTCTAGCTCAGTATGTACTTATATTATAGTTCAATTTACTATTTTTAACTTATCCTTGTGTACTACTATTGTGTTCACTCTTTGGCAGGGCTATATATACCATGTATGCATGTATATAATAGCTATTACATCCCACATCAAAACATCAAAATCCATTCATAATACATTAATATGCTCTATACTGTAGTATTATCTACTTTCAATATCCTTAGGAATGCTATGGAATATTTTGAAGGCTATTTCCTTAAAATACCTAATTTGCAATGTGCAGCTGCTGTTGGTAAATTATATGTTGCCTTAGCAACCAGTACACAAATAAACGAACTGAAAAACATTACCAGTTAGTTTTATGAAACTAATATGATGTGAAGTGATAATGTTATAGGCTCATTTTGTGAACGACTATTGAAGAAAGATTGGAGAGATTTGGAAACATTGTCAATAAAAGTGATGCACTTGAACTCATAATAAGGTACTATATTAGTTAATAGGATGGATAGAGAGATGGGTGGGTTAGTGGTATATGTGTTAAAACAGACATACAACATGCTTTAAGTTATATGTCTTCATATTATATTGTAGGTATTATATTGAGTGGTCAGATAATCCTATTGATGTGGTGAAGAACTTTGTGGTAATGTTATACCTGAACTACTGGGAGATGAACCTTTAAATCAGTCCATATATTTCCCACTCTCAACTTGTAAGTATATATTATATGTGACTTGATTTGAGACAATCAGATGGTTTTTTAAATGAATGTTTTTACATGTTAGTGCTATGAAACATTTTGTATTGGGAATTCTGATCATATACCTCAATAGATTCTAGTTTAGTTTGAATTTCTTTGAAGCTATAGTTGAAAGTGTATACTACAAGATGTCTAAGATGTCTAGTTTCCTGATCTAGGGCACATGTATGACTTAGTTTTATTGCATCTTATTTTAATAGAGCCACTTTTCCCTGTTATTTTCCGTTGTATGTTATGTGCTGTAAATAGTTATATTAAGACATCTACTTCATCTACTACTGATGATATACAGGTATAGTGTATCTATATTAATAGTGTTATTATCCCATGCTATTATATAGGAGATGGTGACAGTGTTGATGAAACTGGATCGTTGTAGTAAAGTTATGTTCATACTGATGAATCTAGTTAAGGCAAGAATGTGAAATATTATAATATATACATTTTTTATTTCTTGTTTGTTAGTCTTTTGATACAAAACCTGTTTTATCTGCTGCTTTGAAATATGGCAAGGTATTTGCTGACATCTTCTCAAAAAGTGGATTACCACTACTTGATAATTTCTTTAAAACAAGAAAGGTTTATTGTATTTAATCCCTCTTTATTAATACAATGCATATTATTATAGGGTGAGGTAGTGTCTGTATTAAAGAGTCTACAGAAGGCAACACGTTGCTTACAACATTATTGTGGTCATTCAAAAGTGGCTAAAAATGTAGCTCTTACTACTCATGTACCTCAGCTCAAACGAAGTCTGGAGACATTAGTATTTCAAGTTAAGGTATATCAATGAATAGTGTGTTATGCAGGATAATAGTTTGTATTACAGGAACTTCTCATTAATCATGAATGTGTGGAAGCATTTTGGATGGGAAATTTAAAGAATCGAAATATACAGTATGTCTTAAAAATATATATTCCCAATAATTGGGTGTGGTGTGATTATATTCTATGATAATAATAACTATCATAACAGTTATGATAGACAGTTATGATAGTTCTTGCTGTAATGTCTAATGTTTGAATGTCTTTTTAAAAAAGGGCGAGGAAATTTTAACACAAGTATCTAGTGCATCTACAGATAGCCAACCAGTGGGTGGTGAAGATAGAGAAGTAAGATTGTTTATCATTATGAAACATAATGCTTGTTTAAAGTAAATCTGTAGCATTCTTATCTCAGCAGATATTCTGTTTATGTAGCAGGTAGTCCTATAATTTTTGAGTTATTTGTGTACACTCACATCATTATAAAAGGGAAATAAAACAAATAGACTTTGCTAAAATTGTAGAGTGGGAATTGAGATGCTAGATACATAATTAATCACAGCCAGTAGAGGTGTGTTTTATTGTATTGTGACAGGAAATCTACTGAGATCACTGATAGCTAATTAATCTTGCTGCCTCTGTGTTGATCTCTGTCTGTTACCTGAAAACATACTTTAGATGACTACAACTAAAGTATCTGTATTACAGTAACAGCAAGAGTTCTAAAAAAATAATATATTATTTCTCTTTTATAGAGTGTAAGTACTGCTCCAGAGGAAGATGAAGTAATGGACTTAACCATTGACTCATAACATTGAATAAGTTTACTTTCTTGTTTTCTACATCTACAAATGCACTTACTTGTACATCATAACTTGCATTGACCTCTAATGTATAGTATGCTAGGATATATGCTCACATTGTTGGTAAAAGTACTCATCAGTAGATTTTGACTGGCTTTATAGCATGCACTTTTTCATTACTGTTCTGCTGCCATTGGACCTTTTAAATCAACTCAATGTGTCACTGTATTGAAGCTATATAGGTTCTTATAGCTCAACCTTGTTATTACACATAAAGTTTAGTTGATATATTATAAAAAGTACCAAAAATATGTTTAATAGCAAATAATGTGTGCTTTAAAATAAATAAGACATATTATGTATTTATAACATTGTGAATTCCACAGTTAATAATATTATTCAGATTTTAGTTTTGATGCATTCCTAATAGATACACCAGTCACAAGAATGGTGTATAGAAACACTACAGTAATAAAAGGAATAATGACACTTTCTACACTGGGCATACAATATTCTTCTTGTTCAAAAGCAGACCTTCTTATAGAGGCCCCAATAGGCATGAATAATAAATGATACTTGTCTTAATAACTGCAAAAATGTGAAAAAACTGATGACTCTGAAAATAGTAATCACATCTACCTGGAAAACACCTTTCAGGAAATTTTGTTATAAAGAAAAGCACCATTATTGCAGTAAAGAAAATAGACAAGAATTGAAGATGTAGAGTTTCATAGACACAATCATTGCCAGTAAATATACAAATTTTGACACGTAAAAGAAAAGGAAATGCTCCCACAATATAAATAGGAATAAATCCAATTACACGAAAAACATAACCATTATTTCCTCCTTGAATCGTGACAGTGAGCACATCAATAAAGCAAACCCGCCAACATCATATACGTTATGACAAAAACCCATTTGTACTCATAGATACTGACCCCAGTGGTCTTTCATAGAAGTAATAAGCCATACTGAGTCCAAATGCATGCAGAGTGATACCAGTGTAGTCAACCATTAATAGTATATGTAACCAAGTAAGCGATTTGTTTGCAAATCCATGAGCTATACTGGAACCAAGGACAAAAAGACATCCTCCAATCCATACAATGAGAAATGGATACCAGAAAGGGTCAGAAAAATCCAGTTGATATGATTTAAAGTAGAACCATATCAGCCACATCCAAAAGGTAACAAAATGAGTCCAAAAAATTTCCCCATTCGTTGTGGACAACAAAGATATATTTGATGCACTTCCATGTCGAAATATTGACTGGTCGATAGCCAGTATAGATGTAGGGCTCCCTAAAATCACTTGGTACTTCACTAGCATTGAGAAGATTGATGACATTGTCAATCCAAACTTGCATTTACAGAGCAGCCCTGATGACTAGACCGGAAGCCTACAAAAAAATTTCATATGCAGTCAACATTATTCATATCAATATAAATTAACACTTTTAGCCTACGATCAGTTATTGGACTACCTGAGCTATATAAAATAATGATTTGTATATTTTGTATTAGTATTGACAGCTACAAAAATTATACTTTTAATCATTTCAGTATAACTATTATTTTTAGAGGTGCATTGTTATGAAACTTGAGGTGTGTGTTTTTTTCCTTTACTACATTTAATGAATTTTTTTATTTGCTAGTTTGTTCTCTTTTTAAAATAATTGTCAATAAAGGAAATGTGTATGTGCACTGTAAAAATAAGTTGTTGTCATAACACCCTGAGGTTACTCCCCCACTTGTTTAAATATGATAACCATAACTTATTACTGTGTAGTAACCCAAGGTTGTAAACTGTTATAATTCTTCATTGTACATAGAGTGAAGTATAGTTGTTCAGCAGCAATTCTTTTTAATTCTTAAAATTCAAGAAATGTAAGAAAACTGCATGAGAACAAAAATGACAAGCAAAAATCTCATATATTATAATCTAATTCATCTATAGAAATGTATAATCGAAAGATGTATAGTTTTGATGGATATGCATTGTCATTTAGTCTAATGTAATCTTCTTTAAAGCACTGTACATTTGGTTTAAAAAACAAGGGATTTTCTTGCCTTTGTTCTTGATTCCTAACACTAAATGTTGTGTAAACACACAGATATTGGGAAATGCTTTGGGATATTGAATATTAAAAGTGAAATATGCTGTAATTAGTTTCCACAATTGTTGTGCCTAACTGAAAGTAAAATAAAAAAGAAAAACTAAATACAGCAGTATTCCCATTGTATCCATGTTGTATTTTCTTGATCACTTCAAATGAAGTATATCACTACATGTTAGTATGTTTTAAATACAATATTCAAGTATTATGTGACTCACACTTTATAAACTGTTTTTCTACCTTTGTAATCGCCATTCAACAAAAATTAGAACTTTGTTATTTTAGAATTCAGTATGAATGCTAGCAGAGTTTGTTATTATCCAGTACTACTATGTATAAAATCTAAAGGAGCTATCTTGATGATTGGGTTGACCACAGCAGTATATATCTACTTGTCTCATGTTAACTTAATATATCAAGAAATCAATTAGATTCTCTATAATCAGTTTTTTTTCATTAAATACATGATTTTAATATTTGAAATCTTCTACCCACTATTTGGATGGATTGCTGATGCATGGATTGGACGATATAGAGCTATTTTATATGGACTGTATTCTGTAATAATAAGAAGGGTATTTGTTACAACATCTGTTATCACTTATCAATTTAACCCATTGAATCTTTTCTTATGTGTGCAATGCTTTCAATTCACTTGGTATAGCTGCTATATATGCTAATATTCTTCCTTTCATTACTGATCAAATAATAGGAGCATCTAGTGATGAACTCAGTGTTGCAGTACACTGGTAGTATTGGAGTTTGCAATTTACAGACAGATTTTGTCTGTGCATTTAAAAATATTCCTATTGTAACATTTCTACTGATATTGATTGTCATATCATTCTCTGGTCTAACTATAGCTCTCTCTAGTCTGTTTCTTTGTCAACATTGGCTAGATAAGACACCTCAGATCACTAACCCTATTAAACATATTGCTAAAGTACTCAACTATGCTAGAAAGAATAAATACCCCAGGAATCGTAGTGCCTCACCTACTGGGAACAAGATGTGCCTTCATGACTTGACCTTGGTAAAGATAAATATGGTGGTCCTTTCTCAGAGGAGGAGGTAGAGAATGTCAAGACAACATTGAGATTAATACCAGTTATATTTATATGTTCAATGATAGGAGGAGCTTTATTGGTCACTTACAACTAGATCACATAACAGTTAACTGTAATAGGATCTTTGAATATTTTTTCAGTGGCGAAAACAGATTATTTCATCAAACAACAACTTTTGGAATCCTATTATATCATTTCATTATAAGACCACTTATAAAGAAAACCACCAAATGTACTCCTAATGTGTGACAATAATTGGAGCTGGTTTATTTATTCAAGTTTTAGGACCTGTAGGTATGTGGTAGTAATAAGACTATGGGTCACCTACAAAACTCCTAATGCCATTTGTATGTTTAATGATAATACCAATGAGGTTATGTCTCTTAATTATTACTGGACTATGATACCACTAATGCTGCAAGTAGTTGGATTTTTTTTGGAGTGTGATAGTCCTTTTTGAATTTATCATTGCTCAATCTCCTCATGAAATGAAAGGATTCTTATTAGGACTTTGGTTTGCATTCAATGGTATAGTTAAACTGATTGGATATAATATAATCTCTATTGTCCTTTTCAATTCCTTCCTGCATCTATTCCTATAAGTTGTGGTTTCTATTACTATCTCACTCAAACTTTCCCTCTCTCTCTTGTGTTCATTATTTTCCTCATTTTGTCTAAGCATTACAAACTGAGAGTTAGAAATAATCCAGTTAATATTCACATGATAGCAGAGACACATATCACAGCATATATATTGACCAGGAAGAAGAGTATTATAGAGAAATTGATGAAGAAAACTACTCCATTAACTCATTAAGTGATGGAAACTTTGATGCGATTCATAATTAACATATAACTGATAGTTAATGTTAATTATGATTCTGGAGAATTTTTGCTTGTGCACTATAAAATTGAAATACATGTATTAACATATTAATATATATAACTAAGTCACATAAAAGTAAGTTCACTGAAAACAAATAAAAGGTATTTAGAAACCAGATATTTTGACAACAATGTTAATGTTTTCTTCAGTGGTTCAGTGGAATATGAGTTTCTTACTTTGTAACTGATTTTCTTTATCACCTCTCATCCATTTCCTATAAGTTGTGGTTGGCTCTGTGAGACCAAGTTAAGAACATGCTAAACTCCTCTCCATTGAATTATATATATTTGTAAATTAAGGTTCTGTCTTTTATTGGACTTTGTATATGATTGATGTCAAAGTACTATGACTTGTTTATTTTGTACAGTTGTTTATTTATTAAATGTCTTTATATTGAAGAATTGACTTGTAAAAATGAATACCACCATATTGGACAACAAAGGTTCATTCCATTGTAAAACTGATTAAACATTGTTATATACTGTCTGACTTGATAAACTTAGTTTGTGAAATTACTACTTGTACCCACCAAAAACATCAAAAGCTATAATGCTAAAATAAAATTTATAGGTGCTGTCATTTGGTCAATTACTAGTTGTGTCACTAAGTCAATATCTGAAAGCTAATTCTAATAGAGTAAAGATCTAATGTAGTAATGAAAGTTTGACATTTTGAGAGTTATCATTTTGGGAGTTGACATTTGGGAGTTGAGATTCTGGGAAGTAACCAGTTCACGCTTGTTTTGAGAGAATGTTTAATTACACAGCTTGTATATTGGATGTGCTAAAATTGTTACTAGTGAAAATTTTAATCTTCAGGGGCTAGTTTATTGTATAACTCAACAATAGTATTACTTCCTATGACACCTCGTATCAGTAGTCTCACAAACCAGACCAACCCCTATATGATTAAATGATGGATGGGAATGGTCTGGAGAATTTTAATACATCAACTTTTTTGAACTCTGGAAATGTTGTGTGCTAATCAAATTACAACACATCACAATGTAGGTATTTCAATATAAACATCATACGTATTGTCACACTTGAAGAAGTGAAATGGATCTCAAGAAAATCAAATAAATTGAAGAAATTGTTGAAAGTACTGGCTACTATCTAAAGAGTAGAGCAAACTACTAGTAGTATTAGAGACACTAACTTCATATTGGTGTCTCTACTACTACTAGTAGTTTACTCTACTCTTTGTGAAATATTATCATCACATTTTACATTATCAAGTTTTCAGTCCTTGCCCATCATAATGAAGAACATGCCCATTGTTCAATTATAGGGGTAGGTCTGTCTTGTGAGACTACGTAACAGAGGAAAAACTAAACTAAACTAAAAGCATTTTTTAAAGACAAAAAAACTAGCTTTAACTAACAAAAAGTAGTCATAAAGAGACTACAATTAAAGTAAAACAAACACAACACTACCTTAATGTATCAATGTTGTATGTTTTTGTTTACTTCAAGTTTATAATAACTAAAACAAATTATATCACTACATGTTAGTATGTTTATAAATACAATAGTCACGTTATCATCAGAAAGTTAGGAACTATTGGTATGATAGACTATAGGCCACCTCCAAATCCTAATGTTACTTGTATGTTTAATGATAACACTGAAGTGGTTATGTCTCTTAATTTGTTATTGGACTACGATACCACAAGTGTTTGGAGGATTTGGTATAGTTTTTTGTACTGTAGGTTCTTTTGAGTTTATCATAGCTCAGTCTCCTTTACAAAATGAAAGGGCTTTATTAGGACTTTGGTTTCCATTCAATGGCATGGCTAAACTGATTGGATATAATTTCTATCGTCCTTTTCTGTTACTTCCTGCATCCATTCCTATAAGTTGTGATTTCTATTACTACCTCACTCAGACTCTCTTCTCTCTCTTGTGTTTATTATCTTCCTCGTTTTATCTAAATATTACAAAATGAGAGTAAGAAATAATACAGTTAATATTCATATGATAGCAGAGACACATGTCACAGCTTATATCAACCAGGAAAGTGATAGAGAAAACTATAGCTCTATTAACTGATCAAGTAACGGCAGCTTTGGAGCCACTATAATTAACATGTGACTGGTTGTGCATCCTTGTTAGCTCACACTTGGCTAGAGATAAATTTTGGCTACATAGCTTGTATCCATATATTGGAAGTGTTACTAACTTAATCTGGTTTAGTTTATTGTGTAACTCAACAATATTAATGCTTTATGTGTTACATCATAGCAACAGTTTTCACAATAGTTATTATTTTTAATTTAAATTCAAAGAGTAAATGTAGTAGACCATTAGTCTTCACTGACATAAAATGTAATGATAATGTCTTGTCTGTTGTGTCATAGCAAAGCAAGGTAGCAAGCAACTATAACTACTTTTGCTCATGAGGTGATAGACATCAGTCTGAACTTTCAAGTTTCTTTAAACTATGTAAATATGCTTTCCTTAACAAGAGAAAAAAGTCTTTAATAAACAAAATAGTTGTATATAATATAAAAGACTTGAAAATGTGACATAGTGACTTGTATAATATGTATATTACTAGCTTTATAGTAATTAATAGAAACACTTTCATCTTTAACAATTGTTATCAATTGTTGTACCTACCTGAAAGTAAAATATGAAAGAGATATAACACTTATGACTGTACCAAAGATAACAGTCAACAATCATTACTTCATGTAGTATAACTCATACACACATATTAACTGTCTTTTTCTCAAAAACAGCAAAGACAGAAGTATTTCTAACTATCTTAACTGATGAAAAGTCTTAGGCAAAGAGATAGTAGATGTGAAAAGACATTACAGACATGTTGATAATTTTTATAAGAAAAGCTATGTAGCTATGTATACACACAGGTGTAGCTACCTCTGGCTACCATCAACATGCTGTCATGGTCAATTTTAACAGTTGGGCACTATCGCACTAGCTTAGTGGAGGGTGAATTTAATAGTCTAGGACTTTGAGTTTGTCTGCACTATCTGCTAAAGAGATGATGTTTTTACATTTAGTTGTAGTACAACAAACTCTAAAGAATAAACCATCCTTCTCAGATACGTTTTCAAATACAAGAAAAATGTGATAGCTTTGAACTCTAAAATTAATAACTAAAGAACAATATATAATTATAAACATAACAACAATCTCATGCTATATGTTCTTAATCAATATGCTTGCTTTAAGTATATAATAACTAAACAAAGTATATCACTACATGTTATTATATTTATAAATACAATATTCATGTTATCATCATGTGACCCACAACATTAAAAATGTTTCTAATGTCACTCAGATAAAATATTAGAGCTTTGTAATTTTCAAACATAAAGAATTTGTAATGAGTGCTAGAAGAAATTGTTCTTATCCAGTGCTTTGTACTAAATCTAAAGGAGCTGTCTTGATGATTTGGGTGTCCACAACTGTATATATCTACTTGTTTATGTTAATCCCAAAAATCTCAAAATCTATCAGGTTCTCTATAATCAGTATTTTCTCTATCTATACTTGACTTCAATACTCCGCATCTTCTACCCACTATTTGGATGGATTGCTGATGCATGGATTGGACGATATAGAGCTATTTTATATGGACTGTATTCTGTAATAATAGGATGTGTATTTTTTACAGGATCTGTTATTGCTTATGAATTTAACACACTCGTGTCACAAATCTTTTTTTATTTGTGCAGTGTTTTCAATTCACTTGGTTTAGCTGCTATATATGCCAACAGTCTTCCATTTATTACTGATCAAATGATAGGAGCATCTGGTGATGAACTTAGTGCTGCAGTACATTGGTGGTATTGGAGTTTGCAATTTTCTTTCTGTAGTACTAGTGGATTTTGTCTGTACCATTACAAAATTCTCTCCTGTAATACTTCTATTGATATTGATTTTCATATCATTCTCTGGTCTAACTATTTCTCTTTCTAGTCTATTTCTTGGTCAACATTGGCTCAACAAAACACCTCAGATCACTAACCCTATTAAAATATTGCTAAAGTACTCAACTATGCTAGAAAGAACAAGTACCCTAGGAATCGTAGTGCCCTCACCTACTGGGAACAAGATGTTCCTTCACGACTTGACCTTGGTAAAGACAAATATGGCGGGGCCTTTCTCAGAGGAGGATGTAGAGAATGTTAAAAACAACACTGAGATTAATACCAGTTATATTTATATGTGCAATGAGAGGAATGGCTGTAGATGTGAGCTACAAACGCCAAAGTCACATGACAGTTAACAATGATAGTATTCTTGCATGTTTCTTCATTGACCGAAAGAAAATTATTTCAGCAAATGATAACTTTTGGAATTCCATTTTATATCATTTCATTATACGACCAATTATAAAGAAAACCACCAAATATACTCCTAATATGTTGACAATAATTGGAGCTGGTTTTTTTATTCAAGTTTTAGGACCTGTAGGTATGGTAGTAATAGAGAATATAGGTCACCTCCAAACTCCTAATGTCACTTGTATGTTTAATGATAATATCAATGAGGTTATGTCTCTTAGTTATACTGGAGTATGATACCACTAATACTGCAAGTTGTTGGATCTGTTTTGTGTGTGATAGTCCTTCTTGAATTTATCATGGCTCAATCTCCTCATGAAATGAAAGGATTTATTAGGACTTTTATTTGCATTCGATGGTATAGCTAAAGTCATTGGATATAATCTATATCGTCTTTTCCAGTTCCTTCCTGCATCCATTCCTATAAGTTGTGGTTTCTATTACTACCTCACTCATACTCTCCTTCTCTCTCTTGTGTTCATTATCTTCCTCATTTTATCTAGACATTACAAAACTGAGAGTTAGAAATAATCCAGTTAATATTCATATGATAGCAGAGACACATATCATAGCTTATATTGAACAGGAAGAAGAGTATTATAGAGAAATTGATGAAGAAAACTACTCCATTAAGTCATTTAGTTATGACAAATTTGGAGCCACTGTCATTAATTACGTGATTGATTGTGCATCCTCTTAATTTGCAATTAATTGTTAGAGAATTATTTACATGGTTTGCATATTAGATGTCTTATATTGTTCTTTGTTACTAATTTATTGCTTTCCTCGTGTTATTTAGTTTATTTTGTAACTTAACAATATTATATATAGGAACATTTGAATTTTCATAAATAATGGTAAAAGTAAAGCTCTTAAAAATTGACTGCTATCAGATATATTGGAACTTTCAATCAGAGATCAGAGATAAATGTAATGATCCTGACATTAGTTTCAATGATGTTGTTCAGTGTATCTACATAGCTGGTGATATATGACTAGTATATATGTAATTTATGTAAAGAAATTTATGAATGGAAATAAAAAAATACAGTATTGTTTTAATAAATGTTTATTGATAATACATGTAAAGTCCATTTTACTATATTTATGTTATATTATTATTATTTAGATATCGTACTATTGGAGTAATTGGTGCTGTAACTATTATTAGTCATATTGCACACAAAAGGTATGTTATATTACATGTATATTATATGTATCATACATGTGCATACATGTGTATTACATGTATATTACATGTGCATTAAATGTATATCACAGGTGTATTACATGTATATTACATGTGTATTACATGTATATCACAGGTGCATTACATGTATATTACATGTGTATTATGTATATCACAGGTGCATTACATGTATATTAATGTGTATTACATGTATTATCATAGGTGATTACATGTATATTACATGTGTATTACATGTATATCACAGGTGCATTACATGTATATCATAGGGCAATACATGTATATTACATGTGTATTACATGTATATTCACAGGTGCATACATGTATATCATAGGTGCAATACATGTATATTACATGTGTATTACGTGTGTATTACATTTTTATTACATGTATATCACATGTGTATTACATGTATATTACATGTGTGTTATATGTATATTATGTGTATAGAAAAGAACATATTTCCTAAACATGGTTAATCATCTTGTAATTGTTTTGGAAGATACTGAATTCATAATAACACTGACTTGAGCTACAAAGGTTTTACATTTAGCAACAGTGTCTATGGAAGACTATAGCTATAGAATATTAAAAGCAGAGAAGCAAGCTGTCAGAAAGCTTCAAACATGATCAGTCATACCTATCATTGTAGTGCTTAGTGTTAATAAAATTTCATTGGTTGGTATATGCATGAGTTTTGTCTCTTTTGATCATTATATGCAACAATACAATAAAATGATGACACAAAGATAGTTGTACATATACTATATGTGATCATGTGACTGCTTGGCAGTAAAATGAAGTAAATGAAGTCATGGCTGATATCAGTCCAATATAAAAAATGCAAAACAATATAGTAGGAAAGGCAAGTTCTATTATCATAATAATTATATAGGTATCTCTTAATAAGATTAATTTGTATACATTCTGATTGTTATTTTCTTTGAAGCAATTTGGTGATAGAATTATCATAATATCTTGATATGATATTGAAGTTCTCCTTCTAGAAACCAAAATAGAAACAAGATAATTTGACTATTACCTTAATTTTTGATTTTCTACTTTACCAATACTTTCTGACTAAATTAAAAGCTTATAAGTAAAGTTGTTATAAAAGAAATTTCAGGCCATGATGTGTATTGACAACATGTGGCAGCCATTTTTTTCTGTGCCATCCTTAAACACTACTGTGATTTAAAATTATAAGATCATCTTCCAAAAACTATTATGGGACAAAATTTTTAAAATGCGATGATTTGACATATGATATATGATGAGGTTATGCTTCCTTAGAGATCAGACACAGTATCACAGGAGACACCTCTATCTCCACAAAGACTACAACAGGTAGAGAAGGATCTCTTACTTGACCTTAAGACAGTTCACACACATGTTTCTTGTCTTATGTTAAATACTTATATTTTCCTCTCTATATTATTCACAAGTGTGGTGTTTATTTTCATGTGATCTCTAGGCTTCATCATTCATTGGAACAGGTCATGTCCAGTTGTAGTAGTACCAGTTGATATGTCTTGTACATTTTTTGATGAGATGGCAAAAGTGGTAACAAAAGGAAAATTACACAATGACTTTTAGTAAGAAACGAAGAATAGACTAAACTGTAGCTGACCATGTAAACCTACAGTATATTGTACTATGCTCGGGGTTATTTTCTTAATAGGATGAGTTTTTAACTGTTTAAATTTCAAGACCTCTATGTCATTGAGTCTTCTGATAAAGTTGAAAGGTACATCATAGACAGATTTAATAGACCACTTCAAGTTCAATGACATTCAGTCAAATTGTAGGTTGATTTTGTTATCATATTTCTAAAAGTGTAGGTATGTAATCTATGTAGTGGTAGCATATAATACATTATATGATAGTATTAATGCCATTCTGAGTATCTCTGTATTGGACATATTAATGTAATGACTGTACTTTAGTTTGTATGTGGCAAAAATTATTTTTATTGTGATCTATAATTTCATAATTGTTTGGTTCTAGTGATAATGGAATCCTACTACGAGTTATATCATATGATCTTGATACAACAATGCATGATGAGAAGATCTATTGCTATGAAACATATGCCAATGTTAACATCATCTATTAGGAAAGAGAATACCAGGTACATACGATACTTTGCCTTTGTCAGTGATACCACATTGTATCTTAGGACATGAACATGATACTTAAAATACTTATATCATACAGTAGATATCTTGTTTTATGTAGTTCTGGTTGACATTCAATGTTTACCTGCTCATTTTAAACTTTTTACGATCATGTGAACAAGCTCTTAGTGGAGGACTCTCAGAAATTGATGCATTATTAGTATGAGAAAATTATAGATAATTGTCCTCCCTAAGTTTAAGATATCCTCATGTTTTTTCCATTAATAAGTTAGACTTTTGATGGATAATTTGATGTCAATATTGAGGAAACATCAGTACAATTTCATTGTTTCCACTATTAAGGAGTTTTTACTATTGTATACACAGTGTTGTTCATGTAAATTTGATCAACATATTTCATTGTTAGGTTATCCTGTTGTACTTTGTAGTGCTGCTAAACTAGATCTTGAGTCATTTCCATGATCTACCTATGGTACAAAACAGTATATATGTGCCTCATTGTTCATTGTCTTAACTGGTTAGAGAACTTATAAGTTTCTACTAACAATGTACATATATGCCTATCCTATTATTTCTGTCCATGTATGTGTATAAACCTATTCATGGGTCTCTCTTTCTATCAATCCATACATACATGTACATATACATGGGTTTCCTATGCAACCAACGCCTTTAGGCTTTAAAGGAATTCATGTTTATAATATAATACTATACCTTTTTTCTGTTATATTATAATATTATATATATATATATATATATGTACTATAGGGTCTCTTTGCTGGGGGAGAAGACAATGAAATGAAAGCAAAGTTCTTCGCAGACTAAAGAACATTATAGAATTACAGGACCAATTCAAGGATGTTTACCAGGTGGACTGTATTAATACAGTAACGGTCTATATTATAATATCTATATTACAGTCACTCTCAGTAGTCCTACCAACTATGGAAGGATATCAAGTAAAGGCATCCTCTAAGAAGCTCAGCAGGTAATGTTACCGTTAATAGAGTGTGTGTGGGTATCTGTAGTATTATACTGTAGATCTGGTAATAAAGAGTAATATCATATCGTTCCCTTTAAACATGTAGTCAAGATATATAGAAGACAGAACACGTCTAGCTCAGTATGTACTTATATAGTTTCAATTTACTAGTTTTAACTTATCCTTGTGTACTGACTATTGTGTTCACTCTTTGGCATGGCTATATATACATGTATTGCGTTGGGCATATATATAATAGCTATTACATCCCACATCAAAACATCCCATTCATAATACATTAATATACTCTATACTGTAGTATTTTTGTATTACTTTCAATATCATTAGGAACAGTATGAAGGCTATTTCCTTAAGATACCTAATTTGCATGGGGGTCCAGCTGCTGTTGGTAAATTAATTTGCCTTTAGCCACAGTACACAAATAAAACAAACTGAAAAACATTACCAGTTAGTTTATGAAACTATATGATGTTAAAATGATAATTTTTGTAGGACTCTTTTTGTGAATGACTATTGAAGAAAATTGAAGAGATTTGGAAAACATTGGTCAATAAAAAGTGATGCACTTGAACTCATAATAAAGTACTACATACTATATTAGTTATATAGGATGGAATCCAATAGAGAGATGGATGGGTTAGTGGTATATGTGTACATCAGACATACAACATGCTTTAAGTTGTATGTCTTAATATTTATCCTGTTAGGTATTATATTGAGTGGTCAGATAATCCTATAGATGTGGTTTGAAGAGCTTTGTGGTAATGTTATACTGAATTATTGCGAGATGAACCTTTAAATCAGTCCCACTATATTTCCACTCTTAACTGTAAGTATTATATTATATATGACTTGATTTGAGACAATCAGATGTATAACATGTGATGGTTTTAAATGGATGGTGTACATATTGGTGCTATGAAAACATTTTGTATTGGGAATTCGACTTGATTTGAGACAATCAGATGGTTTTAAATGAATGGTGTACATATTGGTGCTATAAAAACATTTTGTATCGGGAATTCCTGATCAATGTACTTCAATAGATTTAGTTTCATTTGAAACTGTTTGAAGCTATAGTTGAAAGTAAGATACTACAAGATGTCTAAATGTCTAGTTCCTGATCTAGGGCACATGGATGACTCAGTTTTTACTTTGTCTTATTTTAATAGAGCCACTTTTACCCTGTTATTTCCATGTATGGTTATGTGCAGTAAAATAGTTATATTAAGACGTCTACTTCATCTACTACTGATGATATACAGGTGTAGGTGTATGATGTGTATCTATATTATTAGTGTTATTATCCCATTGCTATTTATTAGGAGATGGTGACAGTGTTGATGAAACTGGATAATTGTAACAGTAAATTATGTTCATACTGATGAATCTAGTTAAGGCAGAATGTGAAATATATACTATATGCACTTTCATTTTTTTGTTTGTTAGTCTTTGATACAAAACCTGTTTTGTTCTGCTGCTTTGAAATATTGCAAGGTATTTGCTGACATCTTCTCAAAAAGTGGATTACCACTACTTGATAATTTCTTCTTAAAACAAGAAAGGTTTATGTATTTAATCCCTCATTATTAATGCAATGCATATTATTATAGGGTGAGGTAGTGTCTGTATTAAAGAGTCTACAGAAGGCAACACGTTGCTTACAACATTATTGTGGTCATTCAAATGTGGCTAAAAATGTACTCTTACTACTCATGTACCTCAGCTCAAACGAAGTCTGGAGACATAGTATTTCAGTTAAGGTATATCAATGAATAGTGTGTATGCAGGATAATAGTTTGTTCACAGGAACTTCTCATTAATCATGAATGTGTGGAAGCATTTTTAATGGGAAATTTAAAGAATGAAATATACAGGTAAAAATAGATATCCCCCAATGATTGGGTGTGGTGTGATTATTTCTATGATAATAATAACCTATCTAACAGTTATGATAGACAGTTATGATGTTCTGCTGTAAATGTCTAATGTTTGAATGTATTTTTTAAAAAAGTGCGAGGAAATTTAAATTTTAAACAAGTGTCTAGTGCATCTACAGATAGCCAACCAGTGGTGGTGAAGATAGAGAAGTAAGATTGTATTCATTATGAAACATAATGCTTGTTTGAAGTAAATCTGTAGCATTCTTATATCAGCAGATATTCTGTTTTATGTAGAGCAGGTAGTAAACTATAATTTTTGAGTTATTTGTGTACACTCACATTCATTATAAAAGGGAAATAAAACCAATAGACTTTAGCTAATTGTAGAAGGGGAAATTGAGATGCTAGATACCATAATAATCACACCCCAGTAGAGGTGTGTGTTACTTGTATTGTGGACAGGAAATCTACTGAGATCACTGATAGCTAATTAATCTTGCTGCCTCTGTGTTGATCTCTCCTGTCTGTTACCTGAAAAAACACTTTAGATGATTACAACTAAGTATCTGTATTACAGTAACAGCAAGAGTTCTAAACTATATGTATTTTTTCTCTTTATAGAGAGTAAGTACTGCTCCAGAGGAAGATGAAGTAATGGACTTAAAACCATTGACTCATAACATTGATATAGTTTACTTTCTTGTTTTCTACATCTACAATGCACTTACTTGTACATCATAATTGCATTAACCTCTAAAGGTATAGTATGCTAGTATATGTCTCACATTGTTGGTAAAAGTACTTTTGATTGGCTTTTATAGCATGCACTTTTCATTATGTTTCTGCTGCCATTGGACCTTCAAACTCATCTCACTGTATTGACGTTTGAGCTATACAGGTTCTTATAGCTCAACCTTGTTATTACACATAAGTTTAGTTGATATATTATAAAAAGTACCAAAATATGTTAATAGCAAATAATGTGTGCTTTAAAAAAATAAGACATATTATGTATTTATAACATTGTGAATTCCACATTAATCATAATTAGATATTCAAGATTCTTAGTTTTGATTGCATTCCTATAGCTACACCAGTCAAGAATGGTGTATAGAAACACTACAGCAATAAAAGGAATAATGGTACACTTTCTACACTAGTGGCATACAATATTCTTCTTGTTCAAAAGCAGATCTTCTATAGAGGGCCCCATAGGCATGAAATAATAAATGATACTTGTCTTAATAACTGCCAAAAATGTGAAAAAAAAACTGATGACTCTGAAAATTAATCACATCTACCTGGAAAACACCTTTCAGGAAATTTTTGTTATAATAGAAAAAGCACCATTATTGCAGAAAAGAAAATAGACAAGAATTGAAGATGTAGAGATTTCATAGACACAATCATTGCCAGTAAATATACAAAATTTTTACCACGTAAAAGAAAAGGAAATGTCCCACAATATAAATAGGAATAAATCCAATTACACGATAAACATAAACCATTATTCTCCTTGAATCGTGACAGTGAGCACATCAATAAAGGGCAAACCCAGCCAAACATATATACGTTTATGACAAAAAAACCATTTGTACTCATAGATACTGACCCCAAGTGGTCTTTCATAGAAGTAATAAGCCATACTGAGTCCAAATGCATGCAGAGTGATACCAGTGTAGTCAACCATTAATAGTATATGTAACCAAGTAAGCGATTTGTTTTGCAAATCCATGGAGCTATACTGGAACCAGGACAAAAAAAGACATCCTCCAATCCATACAATGAGAAATGGATACCAAAAGGGTCAGAAAAATCCAGTTGATATGATTTAAAGTAGAAACCATATCAGCCACATCCAAAAGTAACACAAATGAGTCCAAAAATTTCCCCATTCGTTGTGGACAACAAAGATATATTTGATGCACTTCCAATGTCGAAATATTGACTGGTCGATAGCCAGTATAGATGTAGGGCTCCCTAAAATCACTTGTCCTCACTAGCATGAGAAGATTCTGATGACATTGCAATCCAAACTTGCATTTAAGAGCAGCAGCCTGACGACCAGACCGGAAGCCTACAAACATTTTTCACATGCAGCCAACATTATTCATATCCAAATAGATTACCATTTTTAGCATACGATCAGTTATTTGGACTACCTGAGCTAAAATAATGATTTGTATGTTTATATTAGTATTGACAGGCTACAAAATTATACTTTTAATCATTTCAGTAGATATGTTACAAACTGTTTTCATCATGATCAACTTGATTATCAGGAATCTCATAGAGATGATCATCTGTCTTTAATGGAGTATTCTTAGTTAAAACCCTTACTGGACATCTAACATAGATGGGTAGTGCTCTCATCACTTCTGACCTAAGATTGTAATAATAATAATAATATAAATATAATACACAGACAAATATGATGATGTAGTTGGGGGAGGGCAGGAATATCAATTGATTCTAGATCAGTTGACCATTCGGATTCTTTTTTGCTCTCCAAAGTAAGATGATATGTCACAAACTGTTATGAAAGTACATATATAATAGTATATACATAGTGCTTTCATAACTGTTGCAAACATATATCATCTTCATGGTTCTATTACCAGGGTCTCTGTTTATATAATACACATTATCACATATTATATGGTATAGTACCTAGGATTTATAAGTCAGTTTTTCCTTTTTTTGGGCAGTTGAAGACAAACTGCAATGATGATAATAATTAATACAATACAAAACAAGCTGAACACAACACACTAATATAAGAGCTGCAATAAAAGTCGTAATTCTAACAGTACTACTACTACTGGTAGTAGATGTTGGAAGAACAATAATGGACCAATACTTGTATCGAAATATCACCAATTGCTAGTAATAAAACATTATAATAATTTATGAAATGTAAACTACTATATTACTACTACCTGAAGCATTCTGGACTTGTACATGTAAAGAGAATGATATACTATATTGTGTCCCAACATTATTGCCGGCAATGCATTGGTAGATACTATCATCTTCTACTGATATGTTTACATATTTGAAGAATTGATTTATAAAAATGAACACCACCATGTCGGACAACTCAGAATATACATGAGCAAACAGTAGTTGAAGTTGATGAGAGAGGTTAGAGAAATTAGCAACATCATTACGAGACCACACAATGGAAGGCAGAGGTTGGCCATAAGCAGAGACAGATTATTTCAACTGTGCTACTTTAGGGACAGTGAATTGGTTGGCGGGACTGTGTATTAAATTATTATTTGGCGTCCGTTTCAGTATATATAGTGACTTGTCCTAATATATGATAATATCGTAGGATATGTATATATAATAATAATAATATATTATAATAAATTGACCTAAAATATATTGTAGAAGCAATCAAGGTCTCATATCAAGTAATTTACTAAATTCTAACACTGGATTTAATGCTTGCGTCTCTCCTCCCACTATTTGGATGGATTTCTGATTGCATGATTGGACGATACAGAAGCTATTTTATATGGGACTGTATTCTTTAATAATAGGATGTGTATTTTTTATTCTATTCTGTACCCAATTTCAACAATAGAAACAGTTCATAATGTTTGTCAGTTTATAATGACAACATGACAATTGTAGTTTGTAAAAAAGAGCATTATTGACTGTAAATAGATTGAAAATGAAGCATTGACCACATGACTATTGTAGCTATAAAATGTTTTTCTACTGTTGTAATTGCCACTCAGCAAAATATTAGAGCTTTGTCATTTGTGATTTTGGCATAATCTAGACTATAGGAAGTGTTGTTCTTATCCAGTAGTTGTATTAAGTAAAATCAAAAGAGTATGTTGATGATTTGGGTGGTCACAAGGTATAGGCTCATGTTATTATGCTACCCCCCAAATCTAAAACTCAAATCAGCTCTCTTTAGATAGGTTTTTTTTTATATGCTTGCTTTTCAATGCTCCAGATTTTCTTCCACATATTTGGAGGGATGCGCTGATGAATGATGACGATATAGAGCTAGTTTATAGGACTGTATCTTAATAAAGAGATGTGCTATTTTTTGCAGGTTTTTTATTGTTTATGAACTTAACCTATTGATCTCGCATCTCTTAGTATATGTCAATGTTTTGTAATTCACTTGGTTTAGCTGCTATATATGCGAATATTCTTACTTTCATTACGATCAACTATATAGAGCATCTGATGAACAGTGATGAACAGTTCAGTGAACTGAAGTCTTCATTTGGGTGGCTGAAGTTTAGATTGTCTCCTATGGTACTAGGTGGCTTTTTTGTGAATTACGAAATATTTACCTGTAATACTTCTTATGATGTTGATTTTTGTATCATTCCTGTCTAGCTATTGTTCTCTGGTTTGTTCTTGGTCAAAACGGTTAGACACGGACACCTCAGATCCACGAACCTATTAACACATAGTAAGGTATCAACTTCGTTAAAAAATAACAAGATACCCAGGAATCGTAGTGCTCTCACATTCTGGGAACAAGATCTCCCTCACAACTGGGACTGAGGGTAAAAAAAAGAACAACTATGGTGGTTCCTTTCTAGAGGAGAATTATAGTGGAAATACATATATTAATAAATCATATATATAATAACTTGACCTAAGTATATCATGGAATCAATCAGGGTCTCAATATTAAGTATTTTCTCTTTTCTATACTTGGCTTTAATCTTTACATCTTCTCACCCACTATTTGGATGGATTGGTGGAGCATGAATTGAAAATAACAAGCTATTTTATATGGACTGTATTTTTCAATAATAGGCATAGTGTATCTTCTTTTCTATTCTATTCGTGTTCGATTTCAACAAATAGAAACACTCTAATGTTGTGCGTTTACATAAGGACAAACACAACTATTGTATTTTTTAAAAAGAGAGTGTTATGAACTACTTTCTGTCATTGCAATAACACATTAATAGAATGAAAGTGAAACATTGACAATGTGACTATTGTAGTTGTAAACTGTTTTCTACTTTGTGATTGCCACTCAGCAAAATATTAGAGCTTTGTTTCATTTTAGGTTTTACCATGAACGCTAGAAGAGTTGGTTTTTTTATCAGTAGTATGTATTAAATCAAAAAGGAGCTATCTTGATGATTTTGGGTGTCCATAGTAGTATATGCCTACTTGTCCTGAGGTTACCCCCCGAATATCTCAATAGTCAATCAGGCTCTCTATAATCTGGATTTTCTTTTTTTTGCTTTACTTAATACTTTTCGCATCTTCTACCCACTATTGGATGGATTGCTGATGCATGGATTGGACGATATAGAGCTATTTTATATGGACTGTATTCTGTAATAGTAGGATGTGTATTTCTTATCAGGATCTGTTATTGCTAATGAATTTAATCCAATGGTGTCACAGATCTTTTTTTATTTGTACAGTGTTTTCAATTCACTGGTGTAGCTGCTTTTTTATGCTAATTATCTTCCTTTCATTACTGATCAAATGACAGGAGCATCTAGTGATGAAATTAGTTCTGCAGTACATTGGTGGTATTGGAGTTTAGAATTTTTTATCCTATGGTACTAGAGCTTTTATCTGTGCATTAAAAAATAGCTTTTCCTGTAATACTTCTATTGATTTTTGTATCATTGTCTGGTCTAACTATAGCTGTCTCTGGTCTGTTTCTCTGTCCACATTTGGCTAGACAAAACACCTCAGATCACTAACCCTATTAAACATATTGCTAAAAGACTCAACTATGCTAGAAAAACAAGTACCCTAAGAATCGTAGTGCCCTTAATAACTGTGAACAAATGTTCATTCATGACTTGATATTTGGTAAGGAAAAATTATGTGGTCCTTTCTCAGAGGAGGAGGTAGAGAATGTCAAGACAACATGAGATTAATACTAGTCATTTTTATATGTTCCAATGTTAGGAACAGCTTCACATGTGACTAATGGTACAACTAGATCACATGACAGTTAACATGATACCATTTTTGCATGTTTTTTCAGTGATGAATACGGGATTACTTAGCTAATAAACAACTTTGGAATCCTCATTATATCATTTTCATTATACGAACCAATTATAAAGAAAACCACCCAAATATACTCCTAGTATGTTGACATTAATTGGAGCTGGTTTATTTATTCATGTTTTAGGAACAGTAGGTATGGTAGTAATAGAGACTAAGGTCACGTCCAAAACTGCTAATGTCACTTGCATGTTTAATGATAACATCAATGAGGTTATGTCTCTTAATTATTACTGGACTATGAACCATTAATGCTGCAGTAAGTGCATCCGTTTTTTGTGGGAATAGTTATTCTAAAGTTTATCATGCTCAATCTCCTCATGAAATGAAAGGATTTTATTTGGACTTTGGTTTGCGTTCAATGGTATAGCTAAAATGATTGGATATAATCTCTATCGTCCCTTTTCATTCCTTCCTACATCCATTCCTATAAGTTTGTGGTTTCTATTACTACCTCACTCAGACTCTCCTTCTCTTTCTTGTGTTCATTATCTTCCTCATTTTGTCTAAACATTACAAACTGGGAATGAGAAATAATCCGGTTAATCTACACATGATAGCGGAGACACATATTGCAGCTTATATTAACCAGGAAGAAGATTCTTTATAGAGAAATTAATGGGGAAATTACTGTATTAAGTCATCAAGTTTTGGCAACTTTGGAGCCACTAATAATATGTGATTAATATGTGATTGATCATCCATTCCCTTTAATTTTTTGCAAATTAATTATTAAATGTTTTGACATTAGATGACTTGTTGTTGCTCTTCTGTTACTAATTTTTTTGCTTTCCTCATGTGGTTTAGTTTTGTTTATTTTGTAACTTAACAATATTAATATAGCAATATTTGAATTTTTCACAAATAATGATAAAAGTAAAGCTCATAAAAGAATTGACCACTATCAGATAGTATTGGAACTTTCAATTAGAGATAGATGTAATGATCCCGACATTAGTTTCAGTGTATATACATAGCTGGTGATATATGACTAGTCAATAATGTAATTATATACAAGAAATTTTGTGAATGGTATGAATTTAACAAAAAAACTACATTATTGCTTTAATAAAATGTTTAGTTGATAATACATGTAGAGTCCATTTTGACTATGTTTATGTTATATTATTATATTTAGGTATCGTACTATTGGAGTAATTGGTGCTGTAACTATTATCAGTCATATTATACAAAAAGTATGTATAATCATATTACATGTATAGTTTACATTTTATTACATGTATATCACATTACACAGTTGTATTACATGTATATTTACCATGTGTATTCGCATTTTTTATTACATGTATATCACAGGTATATTACATTTATTTATGGACTACAAACTATGACAAAAATAGACATAAAATTCTTTGATTTTTGCATGGTCTAGATTCACAATTTTACGTGTTAATTCACGATTTATTGCAATTTTCCATTCATGATTTTACCAAAGAATTTATGATTCTTTGCAATTCTTGGCTCTTAATTAATTGTCAATCTTACATTTTCATGATAAGCATGAATCGAGGATTGCAAAAATCGTGAATTCACAGTAAAATCATGAATTGTGAAGTGTAATAATTGCAGAATTCTAGTACCATCATGAATTTAGACAGTGCAATAATCAAGAATTTTGTCTTTTTTGTTGTAGTTTGTATTCCATACATGCATACTACATGTATATTACATGTATATTATATGTATATTATGTGTATAGAACAAAACATATTTCCTAAACAAGGATAATCATCTTGTAATGTTTTTGAAAGATATGACTTCACGATAAGCACTGACTAGAGCTACAAAGGTAATTTATTTAGCAGCAGAGTCTATGGAAGACTATAGTTAAAGAATATTAAAATATAAGCAGAGCAGCAAGCTACCAAGAAGCTTTCGAGCATGATTGTCATACCTACTGGTCATAGTGCATGTTCATAGTTTAATGGTTAATAAAATTCATTAGTTGGCATATGCATCAGATGGATTTTATTGTTAGTCTCTTTTGATCATCACATACAACAATACAATAAAAAATTAATGATTAGACAATCATATTGTGTGGTGTGTTGTGTAATATGTGATCCAAAATGATTATATACAACTGCTTGGCAGTAAAATGCAGTAAATGAAGTCGTTATTAAGAAGTCATTCCAAACAAAGAAAACAAACAATATAATAGGAATGGCGGTTTCTATTATCATTATAGGAACATCTCACATGCAGAAATAAATGGAAACAATAATTATATAAGTATCTCTTAACAAGATTAATTTGTATACATTCTGATTGCTTATTTCCTTGAAGCAATTTGGTGATTAAAAATTATCATAATATCTGAGATGATACTGAAGTACTCCTTTCTAGAACTAAAAGAAGAACAATATAATTTAACTATTACGTTCACTATATTTTTCTACTTTAGCAATTATAAGCTTATAAGTAAGTTTTTGTTCACCCTAAAAACAAAATTTTCAGGCAATGATGTACATTGTGTGTGTGACAGCCATTTTCTGTGCCATCCTTAAACACTACTGTGATTTTTAATTATAAGATCATCTTCCAAAACTATTATGGGATAAATTTTTTAAAACGCAATGATTTGACATATGTTTTATATGATGAGGTTATGCTTCCTTAGAGATCAGACATGCTCTAGTCTATATATTAAATACTTATTTTATTTCTCTATCATTGCACAAGTGTGTGTATTTATTTTCATGTTATCTCTAGGCTTCATCATTATTGGAACCGGTTCATGTCCAGTTGTAGTAGTACCAGTGATATGTCTTGTACATTTTTTTGACGAGGATGGCAAAAGTGGTAACAAAGGAAAATTACACAATGACTTCTTAATAAGAAATGAAGAATAGACTAAACTGTAGCTGAACCATATAGACCTACAGTATATTGTACTATGTTGTCAGGGTTACTTTCTTAATAGGATCACTTACGTGAGTTTGTAACTGTTAAATTTCAAGACCTCTATGTCACATAATCTTCTGATAAAGTTGAAAGGTACCTCATAGACAGATTCTAATATACCACTTTAAGTTCAATGACATTCATGTCAATTGGTAGGCCCTTGTTTTTTTTTATCATATTCCTAAAATGTAGGTGATGTAATCTATGTAGTGGTATCATTATAGTACATTATGGTGATCCTAATTATGCCATTCTGAGTATCTACTATATAGGACGTATTATATACTTTAGTTTGTATGGGGCAATATAATTTTTATTGTGACCTTAATTTTGTAATTCTTTGGTTCTAGTGATAAGGAATACCTACAGAGTTATCATATGATCTTGATACACAATGGATGATGGAGAAGATTCTATTGCTATGACATATTGCCAATTTTAAACATCATCTATTCGGAAAGAGAATACCAGGTACATATCATACTTCACCCCTAGTCAGTGATACACACATTGTATCTTAGGACATGAACATGATACTTCGATGCTTATGTCATATAGTGCATATCTTGTTTATGTAGTTTCTGGTGACATTCGATGTTTACCGTGCTCATTTAAACTTTTACGATCATGTGAACAAGCTCTTAGTGGAGGAACTCTCAGAAATCGATGCATTATTAGGTATGAAATAATTATAGATCATGGTCCTCCTTAAGTTTAACGACATCTTCCATGTTTCGGTCCATTAATAAGTTAGACTTTTTGATGGATAATTTTGATGTCAATCTTGAGGAAACATCAGTACAATTTTCATTGTCCCTATTAAGGAGTTTTACTATTGTATACCTGCAATGTTGTTCATGTAAATTTGATCAACCATATTTCATTGTTAGGTTTCCCTGTTGTGCTTTGTAGTGCTGCTAAACTAATCTTGAGTCATTTCATGATCTACCTATGGTACAAAAACAATATATATGTACCTCATTGTTTTCATTGTCTTAACTGTTTAGAGAACTGGGACATTCTACTAACACAATGTACATATATGTCTATTGTATTATTTCTGTCCCATGTATATGTATAACTGTACTGTATTATTATTTGGTTATTGTGTTGGATATACTTATGAATATTATTATCATGTGTAGACTTCTTGTCCCATAAGTGATCTATGAAATGTACTTTATAAAATGTTCATATTACGTTATTGTTTGATTTTTTGGAGTCTTGAGTTTTGTGCTATATCACATGTGAATGTGTTTTATACTCAAATAAAGTTATTAACTCTAACTGAGTCAATTACATCACAATAACCTATTCATTGGTCTCTCTATCTATCAATCCATACATACATATACATATACATAGATTTCTATGACAACTAACAGTGTTTACGTCTTAAAGAACCATGTTATAATAATAATAATATACCATTTTTCTATATATATATATATTATAGTGGGCGGTAGCGACACTAATATAGGGATGCCCCGGTAAAAAATGGCCATCTTCATTTAACTTGTTACGCTTTACACGACGATATCTCTCAAAAAGGTGCGCGCTCGGCTTATAACTACTTTAAAGTCACTTTCTAAGCTGACCTCAGATGACTAAAACCTCAATAGGACTAGAACGAAGTAGAATTCTAGATTCAGCAAATCACAAAAAGTCGAAAGTGTTCTCTCTTTTTCCACTGCCGTAGATCATTAACTACACCACCCGATTAAGTTCTTGATTTAAAAAACACCAAAGATCAGTGCTTAACACCCACTGTGTGCTTTTTACATAGAGAAAAGCTACTGAAGAACTAACTTTGTAATGTGTTTTTGATTTATTATGACAAATATTATAGTCTCAATAGAATACGCCATTTTACTTGTAAACGATCCTTGTATGGAAGATTACGGGAGAAGAATTCACCAGCTGTTTAATGGACTGAAGAGAGAATACTTTGGAACCTATCAGAAATACTCTAAGGTTAAAAGTTGCTAAGACATTATTGAAGGTGATGGAGTGGTGTGGGTGTGGGAGGTTCCATCACAAGCATTGAGTTGGATCCATTTTGAATATGTATACAATGATAGTTAATGGTTGGAAGAGGATGTAACTATTGTAAGCATTGAGTTGGATCCATGTTGAAAAGGAAGCATTGAGTTTAATCTGCTGACACTATTTGATGAAGTTTCAATAACATCATAACCAAAATAAGGTTAGAACTGTATACTTATAATTATTAGTGATATCATTTTCTCTTTGGAATAGGATAAAAAACTTCAATATACCTCAAGCAATCATACTAAAAAGACTCTTTAAACAAACTTTGTTATTGTGTCCTGAACATGTAATGTAAATTACAAGTAATTTGTATACTACTAGTATTTAAAGAGAAAGATAATTATTTACAAAACCTTACTCAAACTAGACATTGACTCCATTACATCATGTGCAGTCACATGAAGTCATTCAAAAATAATAATTTATTTTTAAAAAAGAATGGAGACTAGTAATAAAAATTTTTTCTACAAAAATTTTAAAAACATGTAGGGATGCTGCTATAAAACTAAAGAACAAGAACATGATAGGGATGACAATAGTAGGTTATCATCACTACATAGCAGCACAGTGAAACAATATCATTTCTAAAGCAATTAACCGTTGTTAACTTTAATGATGTTTTCATTCTATTGCTTAAGTTGAGAATTTCATCACATTATTCAAATTAGTTTAAATGAATAGACACAATGATCAGTGATGTCAGGATTGCTAGTTCAATAGTTCAAGTTACTCCAGTGGTAGTTTCATTTATTTTGCATATGACAAAACTACCAAATTTTGTAATGTTTTCATTGCAGTACTGCAAGATGCTGATCTTGATAAACAGGATTAACAATTTCATCACACTTTTCACATTCATTTACAAATAGATCCAACAATCAACGTTGTCACCAACTTATGTTTGTTATATTAGTTCAATGGTATTGTTTTACTGTGCTACTTATGTAGTGATGGTGATGATAACCTACTATTGTCATCCCTATCATGCTCTTGTTTCTTTAGTTTTTTATAGCAGCATCCCTAAATGTTTTTAATTTTGTGTAGAAATTTTTCTTATCAACTAGTATATATATATATATATATATATATATATATATATATATATATTGTATTATAGGTGTCCTCTTTTGCTGGGGAAGAAAACAATGAAATGAAAGGCAAAGATCTTCTCAGACTAAAAGAACATAACAGAATTACAGGACCTATTACAAGGATGTTTATCAGGTGACTGTATTCTAATATAGTAACAACATATTATTAATATCTGTATTTACAGTCACTAGTAGTCCTATACCAAACTATGGAAGGATATCAAGTAAAGACTTCCTCTAAGAAGTCCAGCAAGTAATGTGTATTGTTAATAGAATGTGGGTGGGTATCTGTAGTATTATACTGTAGATCTGGTAAATAAACAGCTATAGGAGCAGATCAGACTGTGATTGTGACACAAATTGAAGAGAGCTTTAGTAAGATAAGTACCAATACTGCAATATAGCAAGTGTACATATGTGAATCAATGTTCAGAAATTGACCCTCTGATCAAGTGTGATTAATGCATACCTATTAATAATATGAATTTCCTTGTGTATAATACATGATATATGATACATTTCATAGGATGCTGATACCATACTTAAACAAAACTTCAAGGGAGGCACCAGTACTGTTATATATGATCAGATAAAACCACATTTCAGGTAATTAAAGTCACACAATATCAAGTAATTGTTGTTGCTATGTGTAAGACATTGGATATATCTGCTTATCTGGCACTAACATATGGTCCACTAACTAAAATCAATTCTTGATACACATATGCAATCAAGGGAGTCTGTAGAACTATATTTACAACCTCCTGAACTCCTGTTTCTTCTTTACAATTTGAAGAACAGATTACACAAGAGAGATCATGTTAGTATACAGTAATACTTGTAGTTTTGTGTACATGTACATACATGTATATTTATATGTATGTGTGTGTGTGTGTATGTGTGTGTGTGCATGCTAAATGTTTCATTATAATAAAGCTTCATCAATGTTGCTGTAGATCATGTGATAATTGATTTGTATTGCTTTAGAATACTGAAAGACGAGGTGTTCACGAGAAGTCATTTATAGAAAAGTTTGTGCAAAAACATCTCTGTGGTTTATGTAATCATTTAGAAAATATAAGCAAGGTACACTTTATAATAGTAGTTATATATAATGCACTATGTAAAATAGGATGACTTTGACAGCTCAGAAAACAGATTATGTGTTGATTCTTGTGTACAGTCTATTTATGAAGTGTTAGCTTCTTTTTTCAGTCTGTGAGTTGATTCTCTTTAGGTTGGGTTTGATCTAAATTCTCTCTCACTCTTTCTTCAGAAGTATTGATGAAGACTTGCTAACAAATGGACTAAGAGTAATATCAGATCATTCTCTTCAAACATGTAGTCAAGATATAATAGAAGACAGAACACGTCTAGCTCAGTATGTACTTATATAGTTCAATTTACTATTTTTAACTTTTCAGTATGTACTTATATAGTTCAATTTACTATTTTTAACTTTTCAGTATGTACTTATATAGTTCAATTTAAATTTAAAGTTGGTTCTCTTATCCAGTACTGTGTATTAAATGATTATTTGGGTGTCCATTGCAGTATATATATGTACTTGTCCTAATATATGATAATATATTAGGATAATGTATTATTGATAATAATATATTATAATAAAGTGACCTAAAATATATCGTAGAATCAATCAAGGTCTCAATATTAAGTATTTTAACTTTCTATACTTGGCTTTAATACTCTGCATCTTCCTCCCACTATTTGAATGGAGTGCTATTGCATGGATTAGACGATATAGCGCTATTTTACCATGGACCGTATTCTTTAATAATGTGTATCTTTCTATTCTATTTTGTATCAATTTCAACAATAGAAACAGTTGAGAGCATTATTAACTGTTTTCTGTCATTGCAATTAACACATTAATAAATTGAAAGTGAAGCTTTGACCACATGACTATTGTAGCTATAAACTGTTTTCTACTGTTGTAATTGCCACTCAGCAAAATATTAGAGCTTTGTCATTTTTGATTTTGGCATGAATGCTAGAAGTGTTTGTTCTTATCAGTAGTATGTATTAAATCAAAAGGGGCTATCTTGATGATTTGGGTGTCCACAGCTGTATATGGCTACTGTTCTTATGCTACCCCCCAAAATCAAAAAATAAATCAAGCTCTCTTTAATCAGAGTTTTCTTTCTCTATGCTTGATTTTAATGCTCCAGATCTTCTTCCCACTCTTTGGATGGATTGCTGATGCATGGATTGGACGATATAGAGCTATTTTATATGGACTGTATTCTGTAATAATAGGATGTGTATTTTTTGCAGGATCTGTTATTGTTTATGAACTTAACCTATTGATCTCGCAAATCTTTATTTATATGTTCAATGTTTTTAATTCACTTGGTTTAGCTGCTATATATGCTAATAATCTTCCTTTTATTACTGATCAAATGATAGGAGCATCTAGTAATGAACTCAGTGCTGCAGTTTATTGGTGGTATTGGAGTTTAGATTTTTCTCCTATGGTACTGATGGCTTTTGTCTGTGCATTAAAAAATATTTTACCTGTAATACTTCTATTGATGTTGATTTTTGTATCATTCTCTGGTCTAACGTTTGATCTCTCTAGTCTGTTTCTTTGTCAACATTGGCTCAACAAAACACCTCAGATCACTAATCCTATTAAAACATATTGCTAAGGTACTCAACTATGCTAGAAAGAACAAGTACCCCAGGAATCGTAGTGCCCTCACCTACTGGGAACAAGATATCCCTTCGCGACTGGACTTAGGTAAGGATAAATATGGTGGTCCTTTCTCAGAGGAGGAGGTAGAGAATGTCAACACAACATTGAGATTAATACTAGTCATTTTTATATGTTCAATGACAGGAAACAGCTTTACATGTAACTAATTTACAAATAGATCACATGACAGTTAACTGTAATAGCATTTTTTGCATGTTTCTTTACTGATGAATATGGATTATTTCAGCTAATAAAAAGTTTTGGAATCCCATTATATCATTTCATTATAAGACCCCTTGCAAAGAAAACTACCAAATATACTCCTAGTATGTTGACATTAATTGGAACTGGTTTATTTATTCAAGTTTTAGGAACTGTAGGTATGGTAGTAATAGAGACTATAGGTCACCTCCAAACTCCTAATGTCACTTGTATGTTTAATGATAATATCAATGAGGTTATATCTCTTAATTATTATGGACTATGATACCACTAATGCTACGAATAGTCGGATCTATTTTTGGTGGGATAGTTCTTTTTGAATTTATCATTGCTCAATCTCCTCATGTAATGAAAGGATTTTTATTTGGACTTTGGTTTGCATTCAATGGCATAGCTAAACTGATTGGATATAATCTCTATCGTCCTTTTAAGTTACTTCCTCAATCCATTCCTATAAGTTGTGGTTTCTATTACTACCTCACTCAGACTCTCCTTCTCTCTCTTGTGTTCATTATCTTTCTCATTCTATTTAAACCATACAAATTGAGAATGAGAAATAATCCAGTTAATATTCACATGATAGCAGAGACACATATCACAGCATATATTGACCAGGAAGAAGAGTATTATAGAGAGATTGATGAAGAAAAATACTCTATTAAGTCATTAAGTCTTGGCCACTTTTCATTAATACATGATTGATCATGCATCTCCTTTAATTATGCAATTATTATTAGAGATTATTTACATATTTGGCATATTAGATGAGTTGTTTTTTTGTTACTAATTTATTGCTTTCTCAAGTGGTTTAGTTTTATTTTGTAACTTAACAAAATTATATATAACAACATTTGAATTTTTATAAATAATGGTAAAATTAAAGCTCATATTGAATTGACCACTATCAGATATATTGGAACTTTCAATTAGAGATAAATGTAATGATCCTGACATTAGCTTCAGTGTATATACATAACTGGTGGTATAAGACTAGTCATATATGTAATTTATATAAAGAATTTGTGAATGGAATGAAATCGACCAAAAAACTACAGTATTGTTTTAATAAATGTTTATTGATAATACATATAGAGTCCATTTTACTATGTTTATGTAATGTTATTATTTATTTAGGTATCGTGCTATTGGAATAATTGGTGCTATAACTATTATCAGTCATATTGGCACAAAAAAAGTATGTTATATTACATATATATTACATGTACATTACATGATGTCATATGTGTATTAGGTGTATACTACATGCATGTTACATGTATACTACATGTATATTACATGTATATCACATGTCTATTACATGTATATCACATGTGTATTACATGTATACTATATGTATATTATATGTTTATGGAATACAAACTACAACAAAAATAGACATAAAATTCATGATTTTGCATAGTCTAAATTCACGATTTTACCGGAAATTCATGATTATTGCAACTCTGTAATCACAACTTTACCAAAAAATTCATGATTCTTTGCAATTCTTGGTTCTCAAATTCATAATTAAAATAGTAAATGAGGATTGCAATAATCGTGAATTCATGTTTAAAATCATGAATCCCGAAGTGTAATAATACGGATTTCTGGTAACATCATGAATTTAAACCTTACAATAATCAAGAATTTTGTGTCGTTTTTTTTGTTGTAGTTCATATTCCATACATGTATGTTACATGTATATTACATGTATATTGCATGTATTATTACATGTATATTACATGTGTATTACATGTGTATTACATGTATATTGCACCTGTATATTACATGTATATTATATGTATACTACATGTATATTACATGTATATTATTTGATATTATGTGTATAGGAAATAACATATTTCTTAAACAAAGTAATCTTGTAATTGTTTTGGAAGATACTGACTTCACAATAAACACTGACTAGAGCTACAAAGGTTATATATTTAGCAGCAGTGTCTACGGAAGACTATAGCTATAGAATATTAAAAATACAAGCAGAGCAGCAAGCTACCAAGAAGCTTTTCTAGCATGATCAGTCATACCTATGTCATAGTGCTCATAGATATTGTTAATAAAAATTCATTGGTTGCCATATGCATAAGATGGATTTTATTTGTCTTTGATCATCACACACAACAATACAATAAAATGATTAAACAATCATATTTGTATGTATAACATGTAATCCAAAATGATTATATAACTGCTTGGCAGTAAAATGAAGTCAATGAAATCATAATAAAATATCAGTCCAATACAAACAATATAATATGAATGGCGGTTCTATTATTATTATAGAACAGTCACATACAGAAACAAATGGAACAATAATTATATAGGTATCTCTCAACAAGATTGATTTATATACATTCCATTGTTCTTTTACTTGAAGCATTTTGGTGATAGAATTATCATGTCTTGATACACTATTGAAGTACCCTTCTAGAACCAAAAGAAGAAACGAGAAAAAAAAATTAACTATTATGTTACTTTTTATTTTCTACTTTAGTGATTAAGAGCTTATAAGTAAGGTTGTTAATAAATAAAGATATTTCAGGCCACCATGTGCATTGACAATGTGTGGCGGCCATTTTTTCGAACCATCCTTAAACACCACTGTGCTTTAAAATTATGAGATTATCATCTTCCAAAACTATTTATTGACAATTTTTTAAAAAGGCAATCATTTGATATATAATATGTGATGAAGTTATGCTTCCTTAGAGATCAGACAACAGTATCAAAGGAGACACCTTTATCTCCACAAGACTATAACAGGTAGAGAAGAATCTCTTACTTGACTTTAAGACAGTTACACACATGCTCTAGTCTGTATGTTAAATACTTATTACCCTTAATACATGTAAAGTCTATTTTACTATGTTTATGTTATATTATTATTATTTAAGTATCGTACCATTGGAGTAATTGGTACTGTAACTATTATCAGTCATATTGCACACAAAAGGTATGTTATATTACATGTATATTACATGTATATCACATGTGTATTACATGTATATCACATGTGTATTACATTTATATCACATGTGTATTACATGTATATCACATGTGTATTACATGTGCATCACATGTGTATTACATGTGTATCACATGCATATTACACGTATATTGCATGTATATTACATGTATATCACATGTGTAATTACATTTATATCACATGGTGTATTACATGTGTATCACATGTGTATTACATATATATCACATGTGTATTACATGTATATCACAGGTGTATTATTGTATATTATGTGTATAGAAAATAACATATTTCCTAAACAAGGTTAATCATCTTGTAATTGTTTTGGAAGATACTGACTTCATAATCAACACGACTTGAGCTACAAATGTTATACAATTAGCAGCAGTGTCTATGGAAAAAGACTATAGCTATAGAATATTTAGAATACAAGTAGAGAAGCAACCTATCAAGAAGCTATCAAACATGATCAGTCCATACCTATCGTCATAGTGTCACAGTTAGTGTTAATAAAATTCATTGGTTGGGTATATGCATGAAATGCATTTCATTTGTCTCTTTTGATCATTGCATGCAACAATACAATAACATGATGACACAAAGATAGTTGTATAATATACTATATGTGATCGTGTGACTGCTTGGCAGTAAAATGAAGTAAATGAAGTCATGGCTATATCAGTCCAATATAAAAAATGCAAAACAATTATAGTAGGAAAGGCAGTTCTTTATCATATCAATTATATAGGTATCTCTTAAAAAAGACTAATTTGTATACATTCTGATTGTTATTTCCTTGAAGCAACTGTGATAGATTTATCATAATATCTTGATATGATATTGAAGTACTCCTTCTAGAACCAAAAGAAGAAACAAGATATTTGACTATTATCTTATTTTTTGATTTTCTACTTTAGCAATACTTTCTTTCTGACTAAATTAAAAGCTTATAAGTAAGGTTGTTATAATTTCAGTCCACAGTGTGCTTTGACAAACATGTGGCAGCCATTTTTTGTGCCGTCCTTAAGCACTTCTGTGATTTAAAATTATAAGATCATCTTCCAAAATATTATGGATAAATTTTTTAAACTTAATGATTGATATATGTATATGATAAGGGTTATGCTTTCTTAGAGATCAGACAACAGCATCAAAGTACACCTCTATACACCACCAAAGACTACAACAGTAGAGAAGGATCTCTTACTTGACCTTAAGACAGTTACACACATTTTCTTGTCTATATGTTAAATACTTATTATCCTCTCTATATCATTGCACAAGTGTGTGTATTTATTTCATGTTATCTCTAGGCTTCATCATTATTGGAACAGGTCAGGTCCAGTTGTAGTAGTACCAGTGATATGACTTGTACATTTTTGATGAGATGGCAGAAGTGGTAACAAAAGGAAAATTACACAATGACTTCTAGTAAGAAATGAAGAATAGACTAAACTGTAGCTGACCATATAGACCTATGGTTTATATTGTACTAGGCTCATGGTTACTTTCTTAATAGGATCACTTACGCGAGTTGTAACTGTTAAATTTCAAGACTCTATGTCATTGAGTCTTCTGATAAAGTTGAAAGGTATCTCATAGACAGATTCTAATAGACCACTTTTATATTAAGTTCAATGACATTCAGTCATTTGGTGGCTTCATTTGTTATCATATTTCCTAAAAGTGTAGGTATATAATTCTGTGTAGTGGTATCATTATAGTAACATACTATTATGCCATTCTGAGTATTTACTATATAGGACGTATTAATATAATGACTGTACTTTAGTTTGTATGGTGGGAAATATAATTTTTATTGTGATTATATTTCGGTAATCTTTGGTTCTAGTGGACAATGGCTATACCTACAGAGTTATCATATGATCTTGATATACAACAATGCATGATGGAGAAGATTCTATTGCTATGAACATATGCCAATGTTAACATCATCTATTCGGAAAGAGAATACCAGGTACATATCATACTTCACCCTTAGTCAGTGATACACACATGCCATCTTAGGACATGAACATGATACTTGATGCTTATATCATACAGTACATATCTTGTTTATGTAGTTCTGGTAACATTTGATGTTTACTGCTCATTTTAAACTTTTACGATCCTGTGAACAAGCTCTTAGCGGAGGACTCTCAGAAATCGATGCATTATTAGGTATGAAATATTATAGATAACTGTCCTCCTTAAGTTTAGACATCCTCCATGTGTTTGTTTCATGAATAATAGTTAGACTTTGATGGATAATTTGACGTCAATCTTGAGGAGGGAAAACATCAGTACAATTTCTTTGTCCACTATTAAGGAGTTTTACTATTGTATACATGCAATGGTGTTCATGTAAAGTTGATATTTATTTATTGTTAGGTTGTCCTGTTGTGCTTTGTAGTGCTGCTAAAACTAGATCTTGAGTCATTTCATGATCTAACCCTATGGTTACAAAAAAGTATATATGTGCCTCATGTTTGCATTGTCTTAAACTGGTTTTAGAGAACTGGTACGTTCTACTAACACAATGTACATATATGCCTATTATATTATTCTGTCCATGTATGTGTATAACCTATTCATTGGTCTCTCTATCTATAATCCATATGTACATGTAATATACCATGGGTTTCTATGACAAACTAACAGTGTTTAGGATTTAAAGGAATCATGTTATAATAATAATAATATACTTTTTTCCTGTTATATTATAATATATATATTGTACTATAGGTTCCTCTTTTTGCTGGGGAAGAAAACAATGAAATGAAAGGCAAGTTCTTCTCAGACTAAAGAACATAATAGAATTACAGGACCAATTACAAGGATGTTTATCAGGTGACTGTATTATAATATAGTAACAGTTATATTATTAATATTACAGGTACAGTCACTAGTAGTCCTATACCAACTATGGAAGGATATCAAGTAAAGGCATCCTCTAAGAAGCCCAGAAGGTAAGTGTATCGTAATAGAGTGTGGGTGGGTATCTGTAGTATTATATACTGTAGATCTGGTAATATAAAACAGCTATAGGAAACAGATCAGATGTGATTGTGACCACAAAGCTTTAATAGGTAAGTACCAACATTGCAATATAGCAGTGTACATATGTGAATCAATGTTGTTGAAGTTGACGCTCGATCAAGTATCATTAATGCATACCTATTAATAATATATATTTCCTTGTGTATAATACATGATATACAATATATCTTTGCTGTTTTATTACATTTCATAGGATTGCTGATACCACACTTAACAAAACTTCAAGGGAGGCACCAGTACTGTTATATATGATCAGATAAAACCACATTTCAGGTAATTAAATTCACACAATATCAAGTAATTGTTGTTGCTATTGTGTAGGACATTGGATATATATCTGCTAATCTGGCACTAAATTATGGTCACTAACTAAATCAATTCTTGATACACATATGCAATCAAGGAGTCTGTATTTTACAACCTCTGAACTCCTGTTTCTTCTTGAAAATTGTGAAGAACAGACTACACAGAGAGATTCATCAGTTAGTATATACCAGTAATACTTGTAGTTTTCTGTACATGTACATACCATGTGTGTTTATATGTATGTGTGTGTGTGCATGCTAAAATGTTTCCATTTATAATAAAGCTCATCAATGTTACTGTAGATCATGTGATATTGATTTGTATTGCTTTAGAATGTTGAAAGACGAGGTGTTTATGAGAAGTCATTTATAGAAATGTTTGTGCAAGAACTTCTCTGTGGTTTATGTAATCATTTAGAAATATATAAGCAAGGTACACTTTATAATAGTAGTCGTATATAAGGCACTATGTAAAATAGGATGACTTTGACAGCTAGAAAACAGCTTATGTGCTGATTCTTGGGTGCAGTCTATTTATGAAGTGTTAGCTTCCTTTTCATTCTGTGAGTTGATTCTCTTTAGGTGGCTTTGTCTAAAGGCTCTCTCTCTCTCACCTCTTTCTCTCTTCGACATCGAATCTCTCTCTCTCTCTCTCTCTCTCTCTCTTCTCTCTCTCTCTCTCTCTCTCTATCTTCCTCTCTCTTCAGAGTATTGATGAGAACTTACTAACAAATGGACTAAGAGAATATCCAGATCGTTCCCTTCAAACATGTAGTCAAGATATAATAGAAGACAGAACAGTCTAGCTCAGTATGTACTTATATTATAGTTTAATTTACTATTTTTAACTTATCTTGTGTACTCCTATTGTGTTCACTCTTGTGGATGGCTATATATACATGTATGCATGTATATAATAGCTATTAGATCCCACAGCAAACATTCCATTCATAATACCATTAATATACGTCTATACGGTATTATTATCTACTTTCAATATCCTTAGGAATGCTAATGGAATATTTTGAAGGCTATTTCCTTAAATACCTAAGTTTGACAATGTGGCAGCTGCTGTTGGTAAATTATATGTTGCCTTAGCAAACCAGTACACAAATAAACGAACTGAAAAAACATACCATTAGTTTTATGAAACTAAGATAATGTGAAGTGATAATGTTATAGGCTCATTTTGTGAACGACTATTGAAGAAAAGATTGGAGAGATTTGATAAACATTGTCAATAAAGTGATGCACTTGAACTCATAATAAGGTACTTATATTAGTTTAATAGGATGGATAGAGAGATGGGGGGTTAGTGGTATATTGTTAAATCAGACATACACCATGCTTTAAGTTATATTGTCTTCATATTATATTGTAGGTATTATATTGACGTGGTCAGATAATCCTATTGATGTGTTTGAAGAACTTTGTGGTAAATGTTATACCTGAACTACTGGGAGATGAAACCTGTAAATCAGTCCGCTCTATTATTCCACTCTCAACTATGTAAGTATATATATATATGTTACTTGATTTGAGAACATCAGATGGTTTTTAAATGAATGGTTTACATGTTAGTGCTATGGAAAACATGATTGTATTGGGAATTCTGATCCATATCCCTCCATAGATTCTAGTTTAGTTTTGAACTTCTTTGAAGCTATAGTTGAAAGTGTATACTACAAGATGTCTAAGCCTGTCTAGTTTCCTGATTAGGGCCGCATGTGATGACTTAGTTTTATTGCATCTTATTTTAATAGAGCCACTTTTCCTGTTATTTCCGTTGTATGTTTATGTGCTGTAAATAGTTTCTTAAGACCTCTACTTCATCTACTACTGCTGCTATCAGTATAGTGTATCTATATTAAAATGTTATTATCCCTTCTATATATAGGAGATGGTGACAGTGTTGATGAAACTGGATCTTGTAGTAAAGTTATAGTTCATACTGATGAATCTAGTTAGGCAAGAATGTGAAATATTATATATATACACGTTCTTTTCTTGTTTGTTAGTCTTTTGATACAATCTTTTTTATCCTGCTGCTTGAAATATTGGCATCTATTTGCGGACATCTTCTCAAAAAGTGGATTAAACCACTACTTGTAATTTCTTTAAAACAAGAAAGGTTTTTGTATTTATCCCTCCTTTATTAATACCAATGCCTATTATTATAGGGTGATGTGTGTCTGTATTAAAAAGTCTACAGAAGGCAACACGTTGCTTAAACATTATTGTGGTACATGTCCAAAGTGCTAAAAAATGTGGGTTCTATACTCAGTACCTCAGCTCAACCGAAGCCCTGGAGACTTATATTTCAAGTTAAGGTAATCTCACTGATGTGTGTTTATGCAGGATAATAGTTTTGTATTTACAGGAACTTCTCATTAATCATGAATGTGTGGAAGCATTTTGGATGGGAAATTTTAAAGAACGAAATATACAGTTCTGTTTTAAAAATAGATCCCCAATGATTTGGGTGTGGTGTGATTATATTCTATGATAATAATAAACTATCATACAGTTATGATAGACAGTTTATGATAGTTCTTGCTGTAATTGTCTAATGTTTGAATGTAAAAAAAGGGCGAGGAAATTTTAACACAAGTATCTAGTGCATCTACAGATACCCAACCAGTGGGTGGTGAAGATAGAGAAGTAAGATTTTATCATTATGAAACATAATGCTTGTTTAAAGTAAATCTGTAAGCATTCTTATCTCAGCATATATTCTGTTTATGTAGCAGGTAGTACTATAATTTTTGAGTCATTGTGTACACTCACATCATTATAAAAGGGAAATAAAACAAATAGACTTTGCTAAAATTGTAGAGTGGGAAATTGAGATGCTAGATACATAATTAATCACAGCCAGTAAGAGGTGTGTTTATTGTATTGTGACAGGAAATCCTACTGAGATCACTGATAGCTAATTAATCTTGCTGGCCTTGTGTTGATCTCTGTCTGTTACCTGAAAAAATACTTTAGATGACTACAACTAAAGTCTCTGTATTTACAGTAACAGCAAGAGTTCTAAACTATAGTATATTATTTCTCTTTTATTAGAGTGTAAGTACTGCTCCAGAGGAAGATGAAGTAATGGACTTAACCTTGACTCATAACATTGAATAAGTTACTTTCTTGTTTTCTACATCTACGAATGCACTTACTTGTACATCATAAGTTGTATTAACCTCTAAATGTACAGTATGCTAGGATATGTGCTCACATTGTTGGTAAAAGTACTCATCAGTAGATTTTTGACTGGACTTAATTTATAACCAATGACAATTTCTATGAAACAAGTTATAAGTACTTTTTATTTTTTCTTAGCAGTGTTTATGTTCCAAAATTGTAGTTAATCAATCTATTTCGTCGTCCTTTGATGCTTCTCCACTTATGGAAAATGAATGCTCAATTGGTGCAGTTCCAGTAAATACCTAACAAAATATTTTAGTTCCAGTTCTAATTCTAGTACCAAGATAAAATTATTTGAGTTATAGTACTAGTTTATAGAACTGGAACTTAAATTAAAAAGATGGTACTAAAATTACTTTTAGTTCCAGTACCTAAGAACTGGAACAATAAGCTACTTTAAAGGAAGTATGTCAACATGGGTCTAAGAAGTAGTCATGTTGTCATGTGTCACTCACTGGATTATAAACTGTTTTCTGTTGCTGCAATTGATAATTGAAAATGAAAGCTAAAAGACTGTTCTTATCCAGTGCGTATATGTCAACTTTAAAGGAGCTATCTTGATGATTTGGGTGTCAGCATCTATATATATGTATAGATCTCATTGCTGACATTGTCAGTGTTCCTAATGATCAGTCAATTTTTTTTTACTACATGTATGTCACATTACAAATCTTTTTCCACTTTTTGGATGGATGGCTGGTGCATGGATTGACGATACAAAAACTATTTTATATAGCCTTGTTATTTGTTGGTACTGGCGTCCCTATCTTGACAGCATCTGTTATTATCAATGACTTCAGCCATGATGTTTCACAAATTGTCTTCATGTAAGCAATATTTAAATCCACTTGGAACGGCTGCTGTATATGCTAATATGTTTACTTTTATTACTGATCAAATGATAGGGCTCACTATGTATACTCCTAGGATGGTTGACAGTAATGGAGCTGGTTTTTTCTTTCAAATGTAGGAACTATTGGAATGCAGCAATAGAAACTGTCGGTCATCTGAAAAACCTAATGTGACTTGTATTATTAAAAATAACATTGAAGTAGTTATGTCTCTCAATTATTAAATGGACTATTATACCACAAATGGTTAGAAACATTGGAAAGAGAGCTTATATCATAGCTCCTTATAGAATATCATTGCTCAGTCTCCTTTACAAACAAAAGGGTTTTTATTAGGCCTTATTTTATGGATTTAGTGCTACAGCTGAACTCATTGGCTCCAACCTTGATCAATTTTTACGTTTTTTTTTTTTTTTTATTCTTCCTCAGTCCATTCCATAAGTTGGGTTTCTATTACTACCTCACTCAGACTTTCCTTCTCGTACTTTTTTTGTGTTTTTCTACATTCTGTCTAAACATTACAAACTGAGAGTAAGAAATAATCCAGTTAATATTCACATGATAGTTGATAGACAATATCACAGCTTAGATTGACCAGGAAGATGAGTATTTTAAGGACATTGATGAAGAAAACTACAGCTCTATTAAACTCATCAGTATAGTAGCTTTGGTGTCACTTATAATTAACATATCACAGATTGTGCATCTTATTAGTTCCCACTTGTTTGATGATGTTAGCGTACATAACTTGTACAAATATTGGAAGATTAAAATTGTTACTAACAAATGGTTAATATTTTTGTGTTTAGTTTATTGTATAACTCAACAATATTAATACATTTTGTGATATATCATACCAACAGTTTTTCACACTAATTCATCTATAATTTAAAAGTTAACAACAAATGTAACCAAATCAATGGTCCAGTTGTCTTCCACTTAAATATAATGTAATAATGTTGTATATCTGTTATATATATGACAAAACACAAGCCAAATGAACAAACAAGCAACTATAAACGGTTTGGTATTGAGGTTTATATCTGTAAAACGTTTTAACTGCTTTTAAACTATGTGAAAATATATTTACTTTAGTAAGCGGAAAATTATCTTTATATGGATAAACAAGATAGTTGTATAAAGAATGTGGTAGCACTGCTATGGTCCAGTTTGTCCATATAATTCTATTGGAGAAAACAATGAATATATTGCTCAAAACTGATCAAAACCTTCAATTTTGTATATTATTACTTTCTAAGCTCGGATCGTCCCTTACTATGACCCATATGATATCTCAATAATTATAAACAGTTTAGACAACCAAATTAACTGGTAAAACACACTAAACTATGAGCATGGTCTTTTGTAGGTCTCATTTTTGAGTGTATCAGAAGCAAAAACGTGATTCAGCAGTTTACGATTCAAGCCATTCTGTTAGGAATATTAAGGATTACTGTAAGAAATGGTACAAATAGAAAATATTATTTCATTGTGTTACAAAACTGAAGCATAATCTCCTACTTCTGGCAGTAAACTATTTTCTGCTTGATGTTCGCTTTAAAGAAGATCCCAGGATCATAGTTTGTATGATCTCACTACATTTAATATGAATTTTTTTTATTAGTAGGCGTTTGCACTTTTTTAAAATTAATATTTGTCAATGGAAGAAATGGGTGTATGTGCACTGTAAAAACATGTGTTGTCATAACAACCCTGAGGTTGCTTTGCTCACTGCTTAAATATGGACAACCCAATACTTGTTACTGTGTAGCAACCAAGGTTTGTAAACTGATACAATTCTCCCTTGTACATTGAGGGAAGTATATGTCTGTTCCACAGCAATCTTTTTAATTCTTAAAAATTCAAGAAATGTAAGAAACTGCATGATGACAAAAAAACAAGTAAAAAAACCCATTGTTCACCAAACATTGATACTTGGTTAGAGAGGAAGGGTTTTTGGCCTTTGTTCTTGAATCCTAGCAACAATGCTATGTAAACACAAGGGACGTTGGTAAGTGCTTTGGGATATTGGATGTTAAAAGAAAACATGTTGGTAATTAGTTCCCCAAAGCTTGAAACAATAATGCTGCCTTTGTGAATATAATACACTCAACAATAAGGAAGACTGGATTGTACTGCTGTTGTTCACAGCTGTAATATAAAGATAGTTTTGTTTATCTCTTTAGCCAGTCCTCAGAATGCTAGTGTTGATGGCTCACTGGTGGAACCAAAATGTTAACTGCATCTGATCATTAAATACAAATAAAAGCAATAATTACAATATTTTTTTTTAGAATATGTACTGATCACCAAACTCACCATAACAAAAAGACAATTCGTTACTTGTTTCAAGTGTACTACTAAAGAACTAGATGTCTCACTTTCCATCATGTCATATCTCTGATTTGATTGTAACATGCATGAAGTTAGCTTTGCATCCTGAGCATAGTTGGGGAAGCCTCCAATGAGTCATCATCCTTACTATATGTTTCAATTCACACATTCAACTAGAGATAGATAATAATTGTACATAAATATTTTCAAATCCCACAATATCTCTCTAATATCCAGGGACAACCACTATCTCCTCATGATTCGTTAAGATGTTGTGGTAACAATCCAATTTTTATAATGCATGCGGGGCAGATAGATTGTTTAATATATCTAATAAAACATTGTAAGTAACCTGAAATATCTGAAAACATTTTGTTCCTTGAAAAGCATCTCCGCTTGTAAACAAAGAAACAAGAATAAATGCTATTTAGACATAAATGTCTCAAGGCCAATTTCATTGTATGACACATTCTTTTTCACTTTGAGATATCTATGAAAACTGACATTAATGATCTCAATTTCATTTTGTTTCCTCATAACTATAATGAATTAATTTATGTCTCTTAGAGAAGCTCTTCCAACCTCTAGGCAAAATATTCTTACCTAAATTAAAACAGAAAAGAAAGAAACATTGTGTGGTCCCTAAATAGTCAGTACTGTGCCTGCTTGTCTCACACAAAAAGCCTAAACATCTTATTCAATATGTTTTCAAAAATGTGACAATCTAATTGTGCCAGCTAGCAAAACCTACATGTTACACTATATCTTGCTAGTCATGTACGGGAGACATTAAATGTTGTATATTGACTTATAAATTAGTAACTGGTATAAATTGTACATGTATGTGTACTCAACCAATGAAATTGCTGGCTTTAAAGGAAGTAATAACATGTTGTCATCAGTGACTCAATTGGATTATAAACTGTTTTCTGTTGCTTGCAATTGAAAACTTCAAGAAATTGAAATGAAAGCTAAAAGACTTTGTTCTTATCCAGTGCTATATGTCAACGTTTAAGGAGCTATCTTGATGATTTGGGTATCTGCGCTGTGTATATGTATAGGATCTCCCATGCTGACATTGTCAGGGCTCCTAATGATCAGTCAAAATTTTTTTTCTACATATATGTCACATTACAAATCTTCTTCCACTTTTGGATGGATGCTGATGCTGGATGGACGATACAAAACTATTTATATAGTCTTTATTTGTTGGTACTGGCGTCCATATTTTGACAGCATCTGTATTATCAATGACTTCAGCCATTGTTTTCACAACTCTTTCTTCATTGCAAGCAATATTTTTTAATCCACTTGGAAAAGCTGCTATATATGCTAATATGACTTCCTTTTATATACTGCTAAATGATAGGAGCAATCTGGGATCAACTCAGTTGCTGCAGTACATTGGTGGTAGTGGAGTGGTTCTCCCTTTTTCATTGCATACAGTATGCCTGTATATTACATAATACCTCCTCAATTGTGACATCAATTTTCTATCATTACTGGTCTAGCTATTGCTCTCTCTAGTCTGTTTTCTTGTCAACATTGGTTAGAACAGACACCTCAAGCACTCCCCTATTAAAACAATATTGCTAAAGTACTCAAACTATGCTAGAAAAGAACAAAACCCCCTAGGAATCGTAAGTGCCCTCACATACTGGGAACAAGATATTCCTTCACGACATAGACTTAGGTAAGGGATAAATATGGGTTGGTCCTTCTCAGAGGAGGAGGTAGAGAATGTCAAGACAACATTGAGATTAAATACACAGTTATATTTATAATGTTTCAATGATAGGATTGGCAGTAGATGTGAATCTGAGCAAACAAAGTCACATGACGAGCTTAACAGTGATAACATTCTTGCATTGTTCTCTTGTTGATGGAAGAAAGGATTATATCAACATTATTGGTTTTGGAATCACCACTCATATCATTTCATATAGACCACTGTTTAAGGAAGATCACTATGTATTATCCTAGTATGTTGACAGTAAATTGGAGCTGGTTTTTTTCAACAATGGCAGGAAAATATTGAAATGCCAGCAATAGAAACTGTGGTCATTCTGGAAAAACCTAATGTGACTTGTTCTTTAAAAATAACATTGAAGTAGTTGTCTCGCAATTGTACTGGCCTATTATACCACCAAGTTAGAACCATTTGGAAGAGAGTTTATATATAGTTTATAGAATTATCTTGCT